>NC_057732.1:22365575-22413141 GCF_004010195.1 Chiloscyllium plagiosum | reverse complement strand
GCTGATAGGGGAGGGGAGGGAAATATATCCCTGGTGGTGGGGTCCGTTTGGAGGTGGCGGAAATGACGGCGGATGATACGTTGTACATGGAGGTTGGTGGGGTGGTAGGTGAGGACCAGTGGGGTTCTGTCCTGGTGGCGGTTGGAGGGGCGGGGCTCAAGGGCAGAGGAGCGGGAAGTGGAAGAGATGTGGTGGAGGGCATCGTCGACTACGTCTGGCGGGAAATTGTGGTCCTTGAAGAAGGAGGCCATCTGGGTTGTGCGTTTTTGGAACTGGTCCTCCTGGGAGCAGATGTGGTGGAGACGAAGGAATTGGGAATATGGGATGGCGTTTTTACAGGGGGCAGGGTGGGAGAAGGTGTAGTCTAGGTAGCTGTGGGAGTCGGTCGGTTTATAGTAGATGTCCGTGTCGATTCGGTCACCCGAGATAGAAATGGAAAGGTCTAGGAAGGGGAGGGAGGAGTCTGAGACGGTCCAGGTGAATTTGAGGTCGGGGTGGAAGGTGTTGGTAAAGTGGATGAACTGTTCAACCTCCTCGTGGGAGCACGAGGCAGCGCCGATGTATAAGACACAGTATTTATAAGCAAAAGGTGCTTACAAATACTCTATCTTATACCTCTCTATCACACCATGCTCGAGGAAGGAGCTGAGCTCGAAAAGTTGGTAAGATTATATTGATGTGGACCAAAGCATGGAAAATGGAATCAAGGTATAGATCATTCCTGATCTAATTAAATGACAGAGCAAGCTCATGGAGCTGAAAAGTCTATTTTAAATGTTGTATTACACTGAATGCCAGAATGGCCGTTGGGCCCCTGTGTGTGTGCACAGATCAGGCTGGTGTCCTCCGCTGGCTGTGATGATCAGGATTTGTCTGCATTTGTGCTGATGGTGTCATCATGTTTTGTACACAGTGATGTTTGAGTCAGCACATGCATGGATTGTACCACCTTTATTTCACATCAATTCTCCCTCCCAGCTCCTCAGGATAGCTCACTGTGAGGAGGGGTGTAGGCACAGCTGGCAGATCTGGTTGCACCCTTGCACCATCTATTTTGATTCCTTCTGGCAATAAATATTTACATCAGCTTGTGTTGAGTAACTTCATTAACTTAGAAATGTTAGGTTTTTCTGTATGCATGTGGTCTCTTTGCACCAGCTAGAGGTGCTATTTAAACTACTCACAGCAATCTTATAGGGCATAAAGCAATACAGAAAAGATAGTAGGTTCAAGATGTGTAGCAAGTTTTAATAAAACTGCTGTAAAATGTTCACTGCATGCTTCTATCTGCAACTTCTAGCTCTTTCTATAACTGTTTACTTACACTCTGAGTCCTCACCCAAGCCTAACCAGTTAAGAGTAGTGATCAGCAGACCCATGTAATCAAACACAGGATGACTAAACAGTACAAAGTCCACTCCTGCTCCTATGTGACTCCAGTCCAACATCGATGTGGCTGACTATTAAATGCAGCACCCGCATCCCATCCCCAGTTGGTCTGACAAGCCACTCAGTTATATCAAACAGTTCCCAGTGGTTTCAGAAGGTAAAAAGTCACCTTTGCAGTCACCAAATGGCAGCCTCCTCAGAGGTATCTTGGTGGCTTGGTGGTTAGTACTTTTGTCTCACAACACCAGGGACCTGGGTTTGATTCCAGCCTTGGAATGACTGTCTGTGTGGAGTTTGCACATTCTCCCTTTGCCTGTGTGGGTTTACTCCCACAGTCCAAAGATGTGCAGATTAGGTGAATTGGCTGTGCTAAATTGTCCATAGTGTTCAGGAATGTGTGGGCAAGGTGCAAATGTAGGGGAATGAGTCTGGGTGGGTTATTCTTAGCAGGATCAGTGTGGACTTGTTGGGTTGAAGGGTCTGTTTCCATACTGTAGGGATTCTATTTTTAATGTAGGACAAAAATACCAAATGTGTGAAGCAGACAGGGTGAACAATTTCATTGACAGCTGACACATACAGAGGAAATGAAGCATGCCAGAAATTCTTTCCAAATGCAGAAAATCTGGGTCATTGGGACAATGAAATCCTGCCAGTGAGTTTAGGACCATTATTTTATATGGTATTTATTTGACAAAGTCATGATTGAAATCATGTTTCTAAATTTTAATTACTTTCATTATCTTTACTTTATTTGAGCTATAGGCACGGGAAGATGTGGAAAATCAGTCATGGATTTCTTCCACCAGATTCTTACTTCAACCCTCATGCATTTGCAAGTATCACTACAGTCAGCCATTGATAATATAGTAACAACTGTGTGTCATATTGAATCGCAATTTATCATCATCTTGAAGATTGTGTGGATCATTGGAGTATGACAGGCAAAGCGGAAACCTTAAATGGACCCTGCAAGCACTGGACATTTTGACATTGTGTCTTCTCAAGATTTCAGTGGAGATTGCAAAACGTTCTGTTTCCTGGCATTGGTTGGTCACTGTTGGAGATATCAGAACCAGAGTTTTATGCTCGCAGTCTGCTGTGGTATTAGGTGAGTGAGGAGGGGAGGGTAGTATTGGGTAATATGTCAGGAGGACATGTGCCTCTCTACCTGCTTTGCCTGAAACATTTTCTTATGGTGAGGCGAGTGTTAGATGACCCTTCCAGCTTTGGGACAATTGATGGCCTTAAGTGATCAATAAAGCCACTTAAGAACCTCCTTCCATCTTCACTGATATTTTATGAGACTACATGCGCAGGCTTTGAGGGTGGCCTGGCTCATGTCTGATAAGGTAACCTATTGTTTGCCACTATGTATCCAACGTAACACCCCCCGCCCTCTCCAAAGATCATTGGCTGCTTGTCTCTCTTTCCACTTTCCAGAACATGCCCCCCTCCTATTGGTCTGTGTCTGCCTCATCCAGCTCACTGACCCTGCTGAAACTGGAAACATTCTTGCCCTCTGACTGGCTGGCAGTCTTGGAAATGTGACATCCTTTTAGATGGCAGTAGAAGCCACAATCTTAGGCAGTTGATGACCTGGAGGCAATACAATCCAGGGTTATCAGGAGAAGACAGTAGGGGAAGGGAAGAAGGGGGTTGTTGGCAGAGGTGTCTATAATGTTATTTCTTCCATGGAAAGGTCTGGCCCAGGTTATTGCAGAAGCCATTAATTCTTGTTCGTCTGCAATGGCAAACATCCAGGCCCATGTCGAAACTCTGTTGAGCGTACCACCAGAAAAAAACGTTAATTAATCTGATGCTAAAACCCATTAAAACCCATGTGGTTCATGAATGTCCTTTAAGGAAGGAAATCTGCCTTCCTTCCCTTGTCTGGCCTCCTTGTGACTCCTGATCTACACCAATGTAATTGATATTAATTGAACTCTGAAATGACGAGCCACTGAATGTCTTAAAAAGGATTGAAACTCGATGGACCACCTGGCTTTGACCTAGGCACCAGAAATGACAATGGTAAACTCAGTCCTGTTGACATTGCAAAGTCCTTCTGACCAAAATCTGGGGCTTACATCAAATTTTGGAGTGTAGTCTCATAGGCTAGTCAAAAAACAGTCTGATCTAGACATGCTATAGAATCATACTTTAACCACAATGTGCTGAGTCCTATCTTTTTCTCGCTAAGTGTAAAATTTCATCAAGCTTTTTGGAGGGTTCTTCGCTGCAATGTGATGCAACATTTCTTGCTTGTATCAAACTCCTCTCATTAACTACTTACAATGTCCTTGTGGTGACTCTCTTGTCTAAGTCTAGTGCTATCTTACCACATGCCATTCTGAAAATAATTTGCCACTCAGCAGATATCGGGCAAAAGAGCAGTATCCTTCGCACCCATGTCATTTATAAAGCTACGTAATGGCACAGCAATCAAATGTTTCATGACTGATGACTGTATAATATTCCATGATGTTCTGCTACATCCAGTTCTCATCTACTGAAAGTGGTTGTCTGGCTGAGTTCTGTTTTGCATACAGAGAGCTCCCTCCATCCCAATGCCCTTGTCCTCCTCTCGATAGATTCCTCCCATTCTTCCAGATCCTCTACATCGATCATCTTGCCCCGTTCCCTAAACAAATGTGCAGAGCACAGCACAGCAGGATGATATTGTGAGTTGCTCCCAGTGTTGAGTTACGCCTCACTGGACCTCCTGCACAACTCTGCCATTGCCCATGTCATTCAGACCCATACAGGATTCTGCCCAATATCCTATACAGCGCCATTAACATCCCTGCTTATGTTCCTCTCCCACTGGCAGGACAGACCCGTTAGAGTCGACAGCACAATCCAATATATTTGGGAAGGAGTTGTCCTGGGAGTCCTCAGCATTGACTCTGGACCCTCCAAAGGCATATGGTATTACGTCAAAAAAGAGAAAGGAAACCTCCTGCTGATTACTATGTACCACACATTCCTCTCCCCATCCCTTGCCTGATGAGTCAGTACTACTTCATGAAATCATGTTCCTATCCAAAGCTTATGCCTCTCTGCTCCTTGATGATCAAGCATAGATCCAATTCCCTCTTGAATGTTAATACTTACTGCACTAGATGGCAGTCTACACATGGATTAATAACTCAAAGCATGAAAATGTTGTTTGCCAGCCTCCCCATTTTAGATAAAGGTGCTAAAGCAAAGCAAGTGATTAAGATGAAAACACATTCTGCTTTTTTTAAACATCGACATCCTGAAAGCAGAAGTTGCATCAGAAAAGAATGATAGAAGGGATGATCTCAGAGACAATGGTGCAAATGGCTAAAGACTGTCAAAGCTCTGGGGGCTTGAGGGAAAGGAGAGATCTATAAAAGGCTGTAGAAATGGAGATATTGAGCAGTGAGACTATTATACATTCCAGGACAGGGAATGCACATAAGTCAAGAAAAACTTTTGGGAGATGGGGTGAAGGGTGACTATAAAGTTTTTAAAACAAAGGATGAAGAGTTTAATTATTGACATTGGCAAACAGGGCACAGTGTAAATACTAATGGAAGGGGTTATGAAAATGTTAGTCATACCTTAAGCAAGTTAAATGTGACAGATATTTGGACAACAGGGAAAACAAAATAGTGTGTGATTTGGAGACATTTGAGGGACACAGTGCAGTGACAATGAGATCAGGGTCAAACAGAATGGACAGACTGCAGAAGCCAGGGAGATGTGTGAAATAACTGGAAAGGTAATTAAGTTTGTATTGGGATCAAAGACATTAATTTATATGGACTTACATAGAATATACAACAAAAAAAAATCATTTGGCCTGACCGGTCTATGCCTTGTTCATGTTCCAATCCAATCTTCTTCCATTTTTTTTCTCATTTAACCCAATCAGCTTAATCTTCTATTCCTTTCTCTCTCATGCTTATTTAACCTCTTTTAAAAGCATATGAACTATTTGCCTCAACTATTTCCTTCACAAGCAAGTTCCATATTTTGATCACTCTCTGGTTAGAGAAGTTGTTTGTGAACTTTTTTGTAATGATCAGCTCTACATTTTTCCATGTTGTTTAGTGCAAATACTTTCTGGAAAAAAAACTTATTTAATACTTTTAAGACCTTTTATTCAATCACTTTTAAACGGAGATCCAGTCGCTTCCTCCTTTCCTGATGGGTATAACTCACATTTCTGGTCATAGAGATGTACAGCATGGAAACAGACCCTTCGGTCCAACCCGTCCATGCCAACCAGATATCCCAACCCAATCAGGTCCCACCTGACAGCACCCGGCCCATATCCCTCCAAACCCTTTCTATTCATATACCCATCCAAATGCCTCTTAAATGTTGCAATTTTAGCAGCTTCCAACACTTCCTCTGGCAGCTCATTCCAAACACATACCACCCTCTGTGTGAAAACGTTGCCCCTTAGGTCCCTTTTATATATTTCCCCTCTCACCTTAAGCTTATGCCCTCTTGTTCTGGACTCCCCCACCCCAGGGAAAAGACTTTGTCTATTTATCCTATCCATGCCCCTCATGATTTTATAAACCTCTATAAGGTCACCCCTCAGCCTCTGACGCTCCAGGGAAAACAGCCCCAGCCTGTTCAGCCTTCCCCCATACCTCAAATCCTCCAACCCTGGCAACATCCTTGTAAATCATTTCTGCACCCTCTCCAGTGCCGCAATACACTTTCTGGAATGCAGCAATCAGAACAGTACACGGTTCCCTGTGTCACCTAATTAACGGATGCTTTTTGCATAATTTTTGCAATTTTTAAAATTCTTACCCTCCAGAATAGCATCTAGTAATATTTTTCTAATGGTCTTATTAACCTACATCACTACTTTTAGCAATTTCTGTGTTGATACTCACAGATCCCTACAGTTCAAAGTTAAAATTGTAACTGTGTTCCTGAAAATCACAAATGTGAAACAACTTTAAGTAAAGCTTAGTTTCCCATAGGAAACATTGCTAAAGCTTGAATTAGGTTTCAAAGGATCTGCCTTATCATAAAAAAATTAAGCTTTATACCCTAGAAGTTGAAATACTTAATATTACCTTTGGCAATAGGAAATTAAATACATTTTGAAACAAAATAATTTGAAATTATAAAAGAAAAACATAACTTTTTACTTAAAGTACTTCCTGATCACTACCTATATTTTTCTCATTCCTTAACCTTCCTGGTTGCTTCAGATCCTTCCCTTTGCTGACTCTCAGGCTTGCGGTCACTCACTCTCCGTAACCTGCTGACAGTGGAGCTTGAGGCACTACTGCCCTATGTCCATACACGAAAGCCTTTACAGTACTCATCAAGCTGCAGGCTGCTTGAGCCAACACTTGTCCCAGGCCACGTCATTGCCGGTACCTCTAGGCATCTATCTGATAGTTCAGGGTGCCCCTTCTTACTGGTTATCACAAGTTTCAGGGTGCATTTACACATGATGGAACTGTTACTCTTGGCAGGCTGCGGGGGTTCTGCCCATCCTCCTCATCCTGCTAACCAACAGAATGTCAGTCACGACTGAGCTCTGTAGTTGAAGTTTTTTCCAATGCATGGTTAAATGGTGGCTCTGTTATATCTCTGGGTTATTAAAATACAATCCATAAACCCGTGGTCTTACCCATTTTGAGTTCGATTGGGTTTTTAAAAAATACTTATTACTTTTTCTATGTGAAATGTAATGACAATTTTAATTTTACCTTTGATGTCAAGGATACAGGATCCATCTTGTTGGTAATTTAATGTTTGTCACACTTTGCTATCGATGTTTGAGAGACCATCTTGTCCATCCTTTAGTGGTCCTATTCCCATCCTAACTTCCTTTTTTTTCAATTTATATGGCCAGAGAATATTTTTCTATATTCTTTGATAATTTAATTCTAAAGGTAATCTTTGTCTTCCTGGGTTTCTTTGACCTCACTCTGTGTCTTCATATTTTCTCTGATCATTCTCTCCATACTGACCATATATTAACTGCATGCCTTTTTCCTTCCTTTAATTTTTTAAAATGTTTTTATTCTACACAGTTGTTCATTAGTATCTTGTATTTTTTAACAAAATATACTTTTCTCTGGACTCTGTTGAGTATCATTTTAAATTGATAGCATTGCTGTTCGACTTCATTGTACTATTGCCTACACCATTATTGTGTAAAACAATAATCCTGGCCATTTTATTTTCCCAAAATTCTATTCTCAGCCCCTCAAAATTAGCTTTTCATCTATTACTCTGATGTTTGTCATACTTAAGCATCCAATTACTTTTTTTTCTGAAGCGTATTACATTATATGTGTAATGTGATGTTTCCTAGTTGTTCCTTCTTTCATCTGTTCAAGTTGTTCTCACTATGATTAGATCCACCAATAAATCTTCATTTGATGGGGTTCTTTGATGTTGGGTTAGAACTGAGTCCCATACTCTTGTAAGAATTCCATTCCTTTACCCCATTATTCTATAATTAACTTTAGGGTAGTTGAAATCCCATATGATTATTACTCTATATTCCTTGCTCATTTCCCTAAGTTGTTTGGAGTAGGTTAAGACTTGTGCAAGACTGAATGTTGAATAAGCAGTCATGCAGACATAGGAAGTTAAGGGCTTGAAGAACGTGAGGGAGCAATAGGATGTGGTGTCATTGGTACATAATGAAACATTTGTAATCAAAGTTAGTATGAGCCAAAATGTGGGTGAAGTAGGAAGTAGATTCATCCTGTTTGATGATACTGAAGCTCAGTATTATCTTTACTTTGCTGCCTGAATTGGGACCATTCTTAAATGCAGCTATTCCTTGGCATGGTAGATATACCCAGTCCTCCAGCAGTACTCACAATCAACAACTTCTCTGCCCAAGACTCATATTGCTGAAAGAGGAAGCATACTTTTGAGGAGGATCTGTGAAAGGTGCAGGCAATAGTGGTTCCTACCATGAAGTAGTTGACGTATGAAAACTGACACTACAGTCCCATGACATTTAAAGCCTATGGACCCAAGCACACAGCTGTTAAGGTATGAGGCAAAAGTGAGGACTGCAGATGCTGGAGATTAGAGTCAAGTGCATGGTGCTGGAAAAGCACAGCAGGTCAGGCAGCATCCTAGGAGCAGGAGAGTCGACGTTTCAGGCAAAAGTACAATGATAGGTGCCCCAAAGGCATGTCATGCCTCCTCCTGAATACACCTGATGTTGGGAGTATGAGTCTGAAAACCTCACAGATGTGAACAGACATGCCTGTAAGCAGAATTAAAATTAAAAACACTCTTAAAAATAAGAATACTTAGCTTCAGAAATCTTCAATTACATTCATCTGCAAGACCTTCAATTCTGTCTTAACAGTTGATCTGAATAGCTTTTGTGCTTCATCTGAACACATGTAATTTACTTCTTTGGGCACTAATAGAGTTTGTCCAGGAAACTCTGATTGCAGTGGGCAGATGATTAAAACAATAATGTCCAAAGGCTGTTATAAAGGTGGTTAGCATTGAGGAAAAGTTGCCAAAAAAGCTGCTGCTCGTGTCCATACGTTTTGCACATTTAGCTCGGCTCTCCTCTACAGACACCATTGAAACTATCTTTGTTGTATTCCAGTGTTCAAATCTTTAAGTTGATGCAAATTCTAATGGATGCATTTGGTTCAGGAATTGACTCCATAGCAAAACACCATGTGATGGGTTGCATGATTCCAAATAACTCTCTGTTTCACATGGCCTCAATCTCAGATGGTCTTGGCACCTGCTTTCAGTGTGATCTGGTGCAGTGTTCAGTTTCTCCAGGCCCCTAAAGAATTTTGAAAGTTGTTGTTTAAACTCATTTGCTGGTTCCTGGCTAATGTCTGCTTCCATTTTAAGAATGAGCTGAGATCTGTACAGACTCTTCTGCTGAACAGCGAACATGGTTGATTGTGGACAGCATACGGCAATTTAAACAATTGCTTAATATTTGTGTCTTAACATTTCCAGAAACTGACCTTTAACTTTACGGCTGTTTCTCAGGAGCATTGAGGTTTAATAAATAATGGTTGCAAATAAACTTTTCACTGCCATTTAGAGCCATCTGAGACAACTTGCGAACAAACAAAATAGGAGTAGAAGTGGTCCATTCAGCCCCTTGAGTCTGCTCTGTCAATGAGATCATGGCTGTGTTTCAAAATCCACATTCCCATCTACCCTCAATAACCTTTGATTCCCTGCCTAGCAAAAATCTATTTACCTCTGCCTTAAAAATACTTAATCACCCTACCTATGTTGCATTCTAAGGTAGAGGCTTCCAAAGTCACGCTAGCTGCTGAGAGAAAAAAACCTTCTCCTCAGTTCTGTCCTAAAATTTTGAAACAGAGCCTCTTTGTTCAGAACTGAGCAACAAAGGGAAACATCCTTTCCTCATCCACCTTGTCAAGGCCATTCAGAATCTTACACATTTCAATCAATTCATCCCTCACCCTTCTCATTACCAATGGAAATAGCATTGACACCTTTGTCTTTCCATTACAGCCCCAACTGCTTCTTGAATGATTGCAGTGTTATTATTCTAAATATTATTTACCTTGACTTGAAGAACTAACAACTATCCTGAGCTTTCCTTTCACTAATTTATGTTAATGTTCCCTTTCCTCTAATTTACTTGATTTACTCTAATTAACTATTTCTATTAAATTCAATTCAATTCAATTTGGTTTCCTCCGTCAAACTCTCGGAAGTCTAGAACAAAGAAGAAAGAAGAACAAAGAACAATACAGCACAGGGCCTCCAAGCCTGCACTGCCATATTTTGCCCTTCCATACTAAAACTGTCTTCATAGGTATCCCTCTATTCCCTTCCTATTCATGTGTTCATCCAGGTGCTTCTTGAATGCTGCTATTGCACCTGCTTTCACCACCTCCTCTGACAACGTGTTCCAGGCACTCACCACCCTTTATGCCTCACACATCTCTTTTAAACTTCCCCCCTCACACCTTGAACCTGTTTCCCCAAGTAATTGAGCCCTGAACTCTGGGAAATAAGCCTCAGACTTTCCACTCGATCCATGCCATTCACAATCTTATAAACTTCTATCAGATTTTCCTTCGACCTCTTGTGTTCCACTGAAAACAAACCCAATCTATCCAACCTTCCTTCATAGCCATAATCCCCCATACCAGGCAAAATTCTGGTAAACCTTTTCTGTACCCTCTCCAAAGCATCCACATCCTTCTGGTAGTGTGGTAATAAGAACTGTGTGCAACATTCCAAATGTGGCCTGACTAAAGTTCCAGAAAGCTGCAACATATCTTGTCTATCTTGACACTCAATTCCCTTTCTGATGTTACCTCATCCACCTACGCTGCCACCGTCCGTGATCTGTGGACTTGCACACCCAGATCCCTCAGCATATCAATACTCCCAAGGGTTCTGCCATTCACTGTGTAATTTCTACCTGTGTTAGACCTTCCAAAATGCATCCTCTCACATTTGTCCAGATTAAACTCCATCTGCCATGTTTCTCATTTGTCTCTTCCTTGAATGGTCCTCTGATTCTCCATGTCAGCATTTCAGCCTTTCTGTGGAAGACTTCAAGAGTTTGAATATTTCTGTTTTGACTTTGCAAGTGAAGTGAAATATATTATTGAAATCCCTGTCTGACCAGAATACTATATGTTTTCTTGACCTTTACATACATTTTATTACATACTGATGATGTACAATACTGAAATAACTCCAGAGACTGGTATCTCATCACCAAATCACTGTTTATCTACACATACATTGTACTTGATGCTGATCCAGCTTCCTCAGAGCCAGCTCTCAGAGTGAACAGATCCCTGATACTCCTGTTTATACGTATCAACTGGGATCTCTGTTTGGATGAAGTAAACGGCTCCAGTCATTGAATTCATACTGTATGAGGTCCGCCTGACTGACCTTGTTACAATCACTGCAAATACATTCTGTAAATTTTACTTCAATAATTCAGCGATTGACTGTATATGTTTTGCTAATTAATGAATTGACTACAATGAACCTAGTTCCACCTCAACCTTCCCATGGCAAACTCCACATCTTTGTTGAGTAAGCACTGTAGAACATGTTACTGCAGAGGGTTTTGGATGCCAAGTCATTGAGTGCATTTAAGATAGTAATAGATAGGTTCTTGATTAGTATGGGGATCAAGGGTTTCAGGGAGAAGGCAGGAGAATGGGGTTCAAAAACATCTGAGCCATGATTGAATGATGGAGTAGACTCAGTGGGCTGAATTGCCTAATTCAGCTCCTTTATCTTATGATTCTATGAAGTATGCATACGAATGTATAACACTTGACAGTAGCTTGCACTGAAAATCAAATATTAAAGTTCAGTCCACTTCCAAGTTTGTGCTCGGTCTTTTTGCAGTTTATGAGCTGGTTCATCATTCTTTCCCTCCTCTATCATATTTAGTACTTTGCAAAAAGTTGACAAACTTACACTACATTTCAGAATTCAGCTAGATTGGAGGCAGTGGGGTCTGTAACAGCATTCCCTGAAACATGTAACTCATTGAATTTCCACAGCCTGACCTCGAACTAATACACAGTGCCTTGACTCCCCTATAATCAATTCCCCATTCAACTACAAGTTCCAGTTGTGGGTTAGTTTGTAGCTGTTGGAAGTGCTATGCTTAGATGATTTGTAAAGTAAGGGCCCCATCTGCCTTTTCAGTTGGATGTAAAAGACCTCATATCACAATGTTAAAGAAGAATTAAAGGTAGTCACCCATAACTTAAACCAACATTAATTCTCAAATCACAAATACAAAATAAATTATCTGACCTTTATCATATTGCCATATTATATGGGCGGCATGATGGCACAGTGGTTAGCACTGCTGCCTCACAGTGCCAGGGTCCCAGGTTTGATTCCAGCCTCGGGCGACTATTTGTGTGGAGTTTGCACATTCTCCTCGTGTCTGCGTGGGTTCCCTCCGGGCGCTCCGATTTCCTCCCACAGTCCAAAATGTGCAGGTCAGGTGAATTGGCCATGTTAAAATTGCCCATAGTGTTAGGTGCATTAGTCAGAGGGGGATGGGTTGCGGGTCGGCGTGGACTGGTTGGGCCGAAGAGCCTGTTTCCACACTGTAGGTAATCTTACCTTTTGGAGGATCTTGTTGTATGCTATTTTGCTTTTGTATTTACTACATTACAACAATGACTCCATTTCAAACATAAACTTAATTTATGGTAAAACAGTTTGGAATGTCCTTCGGTCATGAATTTAATGCACCTTATCAATACATGTTTTTCTTTTATGACCCAACACTGTATGGTTTTTGCCGCAAATTTTACAAAGGCACTCTAGATATCCAGGCACCCTATTACATCATAGAATATAACTATCTCAACCTGTCATATCAAGTGAAGTTTATTAAGAAATGATATTAATTCTGTGTCCTCTGCCAAAATTAATAAGCAAAATAATTTTGGCAAATTTTAGGTGAGGCTTTGGTGTAATGGTAATGTCACTGGGCGAGTAAAGCAGATACTTCATGGCAACTGGTGGAATTTAAATTCAATGAATGAAAAATGCTGGAATTGACAGTTAGCCTCAGTAATAGTGGCCATGACAACAATAAAAACCCATTTGGTTCACTAATGTCCTTCAAGAAAGGAAACCTGCTGTCCTTATATGTGACTTCAAATCCACGACCCAATATGTCCCGAGCAAGACGTTCAGTTCAAGGACAATTAGAAATGGACAACAATTCTGGCATTGCCAGCAAACCCCACAACCCAAGAAAAAAATAAGGAAAACCAAAAATATTTATCTGCCTTTTTCTGTTTAAAAATATTGATGGGCTTGCAACATATTCTAAGTATTTCCTGTATTTGGTTCTAATTTCTAGCATGTGCAGTGATTTTTCTGTGTGAAGTTGTGTTTTAGTATTGAACTGAGCTTATGTTGGTCATGAACTGACATACCATTGACTTAAAAACTGAAAGATAATAAACCAATTTTCACAAGTGGCTGAAAGGAAGAAAAATTAAGCATTTGCATTAGTCTGTTGTTTTAAGGGCCCCAGTGGAAATCTTAGATTTAATTATCAGATTTTTCATTCCTTAAAACCAGAACAATTGGATACAGTCATCTTAGCTGTATTAATGGCCCTAGATAAACTAATTTGTGTTGGAATATCAAAAGAACTAACATGAGAAGTAATATCAGTGCTGGTACTATGTGACTGGGTAATTTATCTTGCCTATGTAACAGGTGCAACCCCAGGAGAGATTGGATAACCCCAGTGTTACATTGCACTTTGTGAAACTTTGTGAAATTGTCAACCACTGTGACCTGTATCTTGTAATTTTCCATTGCTGCCAATGTTATTTAACATCTTTACAGCATCCTAACATTTCCACTCCATCAAAAAAATTAAACATGCCAACAATTAAATGCTAAAATAAATTTAAATTGTTTGTAAACAGTTTAAGTAATTCAAACAATTGGGCTGGAAAAGGCAATGAATAATTGTCTTATGCAGAACAGAAGATCTCCGGTTATATGTCTGTCTCTGTTGTGTAACAATGGAGTCAATCAAGGTGCTGCTGAACTTAGTTCTCATCATACTTGGGCTAAATTGAAAAAGTAACCAGCAGTGCCCCTCTTGATTGCTATTCAATTGCCGTTGCTTGAAGTGGCTCAGTGGCTAGCACTGCTGCCTCACAGCACCACAGGCCCAGGTTCAATTCCAGTCTCGGGTGACTGTCTGTGTGGAGTTTGCATATTCTCCCTTGTCTGTGTGAGTTTCCACAAGGTACTCTGGTTTCCTCCTGCAGTCCAAAGATGTCCAGGTCAGGTGGATTAGCCATGAGAAATGCAGAGTTACAGAGATGGAGGTAGGGCTGGTGAATCTGGATGGGATGCTCTTTGGAAAGTCGGTGTGGACTTGTTAGGGCTGAATGGCTTGTTTCCACACTGTAGGAATTCTATGGGAAAATGTATGTTTGTATATCTGCTGATTTCAGAGTTGAGCTCATCTATGATGTCCTCCATGGTAGAACAAAGCCAGACATAAACATCATATGCAAGAATGTGCAATTTCTAAGTCTATGGGTGAAGGACTAGCAGCAGCAATAGATCTGCCTGAAATGAACTGTCATTCTTCTGTATTGATCATCTCACTATGGCCAATGCTATTTCTTTCCTTTGGAAATGTTGCCAACAGCAAATTCATTGGATGAACTGTTGCTGCCACAGTAATGTACTGGAGGAGGTAAAGGCTGCATCTAGAATGGAGGGGGGGCAAATGTCTTTGTAAAGATAGAAGTAAAGAGATCCTCTCTGAACTAAAGGCCATTTAAAGTGAAAATGTGTGACACTGAGTAGGTGCTTTTAACCCTTTATTCCTCTTTAGACCAGATGGGACTCTGCTTTCTTTGGTTAAAATGTTTATTTATGCATGCATGGGAGATGTACACACCAAAGATAGCATACAGCTCAAACTCTATGACAAAACACAATGGTTTTATTCTATTTTAACAGGTAACAAATTTCCATTTAAAGATTACACATTTACTCACCCATATCTCTGTTGAGATAGTCTACATTCCAGGTTTATGTGCATGACTATGTTATCCAAATCATAATCAAACTAGTACAAATGAGTATATTATCCAATCATATCATGATATTTCACATCTTTTAACAGTAAGCACATACTTGTGATTATCATAAACTCTAAACTGCCCCTTTTTTTACTGACTAATAACCAAGACATTACACGGACCAGTACCTGTATGGAGAAGGAGGGTATTCTGTTAAGCGATGTGATGGCCAGGGTTTCTAAACTGAAAGCTGTTAAAACTTGAATATCATTTATTTCTGACATCCTTGACTTCAGCTCTTCTTGTAATTCTATAGGAGATAATTAGAAGAGAACATTTTAAAAAGTACCTGCGAAATGTGGAAAATACTTCAATAATGAGCAATTTTAAACATTTTTATTTAGAGCCTTCAAATGTAATAAATTACCAATATATGTGGCCATAATCAGAATGCTCTCTGAATCGAGACATAGAGATGAACAGCATGCAAACAGGCCATTTGGTCCAACTCGTCCATGCTGACCAGCCAGCTCAACCAAATCTAGCCCCATTTGCCAGCATTGGCACATATCCCTCTAAATCCTTCCTATGGCCAGCCAGATGTCTTTTAAATGTTGTAATTGTACCAGCCTCCACCACTTCCTCTGGCAGCTCATTCCATACACACACCACTCTATGCGTGAAAAAGTTGCCCCTTAGGTCCCTTTTAAATCTTTCCCCTCATATCCTGAACCTATGCCCTCTAGTTCTGGACTCTCCAACCCTAGGAAAAAGTCTTTGTCGATTTATCCTATCCATGTCCCTCATGATTTTATAAACCTCTATAATGACACTCCTCAGCCTCTGTCACTCCACGGAAAACAGCCCCAGCCTGTTCAGCCTCTCCCTATAGCTGAAATCCTTCAACCCTGGCAACATCCTTGTAAATCTTTTCTGAATCTTTTCAAGTTTCACAATAATCCTCCAATAGGAAGGAGACTAGAATTGTATGCAATATTCCAAAAGTGGCCTAAACAATGTCCTGTACAACTGCAACATGACCTCCCAACTCCTGTACTCAATACTCTGACCAATAAAGGAAAGCATACCAAACCCCTTCTTCTCTATCCTATCTACCTGCACTCCAAGGTCTTTTTGTTCAGCAACACTCCCCGGACCTTACCATTAAATCTATAAGTCCTGCTCTGATTTGCTTTTCCAAAATGCAGCACCTCACGTTTATCTAAATTAGAATCCATCTGCCACTCCTCAGCCCATTGGCCCATCTGATCAAATCCTGTTGTACTCTGAAGTAACCTGCTTCGCTGTCCACTACAACTCCAATTTTGGTGTCATCTGCAAACTATACCTGCTATGTTCACATCCAAATCATTTATATAAATTTCAAAAAACAATGGACCCAACCAGCATCCACATCACTGTCACAGGCCTCCAGTCTGAGAAGCAACCCTCCACCACCATCCTCTGTCTTCTACCTTTGAGCCAGTTCTGTATCCAAATGGCTAATTCTCCCTGTATTTCATCAGATCTAACCTTGCTAAACAGCGTCCCATAAGGAACCTTGCCGATCACCTTACTGGAGTCCATATAGATCACATATCTTTTAAAAACATTTTTAAAATCAAGACTTGTTATTGCAAAGAAAATCAATCAACAATTTTAGAAATAATACTCCACACAAGTAATGGTGCAAATCCACGTCTAAACAATCCATATCTCAAAAAGACATAAATCTGTCCACAGGTACACAGCTTTGCCTAATGGACATCAGTCACACTGTCAGTTGGTAATCATGGACATGTAATTTCTAATGTGCTGGCTGAAGGGGGAAGGTCAGTATTGAAAGTATATATTTGTAAATTGGATACTAATCTCAGGTTTAATTATTGTCACAGGGATTGTTTCATGATATTGAGGCTAAGTTCAGTTACTGTATTTAGAATTCGCAGTCTTCCTATTCTGATAGTAAATAAAGTAATCTCCAAAGTACTGATCTCCAATATACATAAATACCAATGCATTTGGAATTAACTCTCTTGTCAGTGGTGACATTGAACTGGAGGTAGAAAGCTCATTTTATGACGCATACACCAACTAGCTTGGTTACGCATTAGTCTCAAATTTAGGATCCTGGGAAAAGTTGAGTCATGCAAACCAAAAAGTAAGGGGGAATCTTGCACCTCTGGTATTGTGACTGAATGTTGTACCAATTTGGACATAATTCTTTCATGGAATGTAGGTAGCACTGGCAGGGCAATTTGTTGTCCATCCTTAATTGTCCTTGAACCTGGTGGTTTGCTGGACTATTTTGGAAGGCAATTAAGAGTCAACCATATTGATGTGGCTCTGATGTCATATATTAACCAGACTAGATTAACCAGCAGATTTACTTCCTTCATGGGTGATAGAGAACCAGATGGGTTTAAGATGAATTAATGACAGTTGTCATGGTCACCATTCTGAAACTAAGTTTAGATTTCAGATGTATTCATTGCTTTTCAATTCCAGCTGCCATGGTGAGATTTGAACCCCTATGGCCAGTGCATTACGCTGGGCCTTAGATTAATAGTTCAATGAATTTGTTGTACTCCTTAATCTGAACAGGCCACAAATAAAGGCAAATCTCATCCAGAGTGCTTGGTTAAAAGAAGACTGTATATTTAATAAGAATAAATATTTTGTAACACATTCTTATCATGATTTTACTTATACACCTCACTTTATCTAAATGCTGCTACAATAATTATGGCATAATTAATATTTTAAAAAACCAACAGTTCAAAAAACAATCACAATCTTATCAAAAATTGCACATTCCTATCACAAAAAGAGCCTCAAATCTGGGTGCACGCTTTGTTATTAACAAAGAACATCTAGCATGTTCATAATCTTGTACTCCAGAGTACAGCCCAACCCAAATGGATATCTAAGGACCTGATACTAAGAATATATGTGTGTGCATTGTAAACCGGACATGTGCTTTCTGATATCCTTATACCTCCCCACTCAGAAGTGGTTCATAAAACAACGGTGTTCAAATCCTCAAGATTGGTAGAATTCAGCATCTTACTACAAGCAATTAATTTGGGTGAGAAAAGTAAAACTGGTAAGGAAAAGAGATCACAAACTGCATAAAAGATAAAGACGAATAGATTGAAATTGATTAGGAAGTATAGGAGTGGGAAAAGCTGTGCTTACTTTGTTCATGGCCTCTTGACTAATTGCTTTTCCTCTGCTTGCTAATTTTCTTTACTTTGATTATATGATTCTAGAACTAACGTAGACATCGCCAAGAAAAAGGCAGAATTAGCCACATCTCCTGTTCCTTAATGATGACAATGAAAGGAAGCAAGTGATTGCCATATAAAATGAATGGGGAACACAGAGGGAGGTGATGAATTAGATAGCAGGTGGCAGACAGGAGAGAAGAACGTGCTTTTCTCACTTTGGTCCATGAACAATATCTCAAGGGGATTAATGTGACCCTCACTCCCAATTTTCAGTCATCACACTCATTCCAATTGAATTGAACTCAGTAAAAGCAATGTGGTTTGGGAGTTATAGGGCTTACTAATGTTCTGGTGATTGTATGAATCAGAATCTGATTCAGAATGAATAATAGGTTAAGCTCTTGATGAAAGCTCATCATTCCCATATGCACTCATTAACACTATTGAATGTGCAATATGTATGGTGCTGTTTGATAGATTTTTAGTTGGATATGCAAGAATTATTATGTACATAATACTGAGTTCTATTGCCAATTGAAGACATAATTATGTCACAAGTACATTGTATCCAGATGGAAGCATTGGCCAGGCTTCTCCAAGTGCACCCAGTCTCTGATGTCCTATCCGCTGCACCTTCTGGTTTCTCATTAAATGTTCTAAAAGGTCCAAATGTGGAGTAATATAATTCTGCATTTGACTTTACAAGGACATATTCTGAATTAAATTCAAAGCAAGTTGAGGAGTAAGTATAGTACATTTTTAATTTGTCTTTAATTGGGAAGCATTACAACAAACAGCTTGAGTCAGAGCATCCTCTAATTTGAATGGAATGTGAATGAAAAGTTCCGAATGCTGAGACTAATGGTGTGTGTTAAGGGCTCGTTGTTGTAAGTAGAATATTAAGGTGTCCATTGTCCATTTTGTTTGATAATATAATGCTGTTTAATTAGAAGATTTAGACTTTTTTCAAGTGTAAAAAACACAATTCTGAATAATATTATCTGTGAAGCCTTCCAAGTTATTGTCACGGTTCATTGCTGAGGAAGTTTTAGAAGTTATCTAAACAATGATAATGTATCAAGATTTGCTACAGTCAATTAACTTTCTTGTGAATAAAGTCCCATTAATTGCATTTATAGACTCTAAATGAAGTATGTCAGAGGCAGTTAGCAGCTGATTCCCCAAACCAATTTACATTGTAATGAATAAAATTGGTAAGATCTGAAATTCATTCTGCAAGTGTAATAACACATATGCAAATATGAATTGAAACTTCCTTCCTGAAAAAAAATTAAAATGTGAAACGAAATTGGAGGAAAGAAAGTTACAAATGTATTGTTTCCATAAAAATATCTGTTTGTTAATTATTGCAGTAATTTATAATGAATTTACTTATATATACAGGGCCTGAGATTATGGAAAGCATAACAATTAGAAGCAGGTGCTGTTTGACATTTTGTTGAAAAAAATTCAAATCTGTGCCATATTGTTTTGTGGCAACTTATAATGTGTTACAGAGCAATGTAGCACTTCTTAATCCCTCCCTGCTGTTAAAGTAATATATCCTCAGCAGCAAATTTAACCAAAATGGATTTTTTTAGCAGTTCAAACTGGGTTCTGCTGTAGGCAAGAAAAACTTCCCATTTAGATGACAAATCTATTTGCCCTAGGTTTCAAAATGCTACTTATTGACTCCATCACATTGTGCAAATAAACATTCATGCTGTCACCACTGTGGGGAAGTAGTGGAGTCATTCACAGCTCAAAAGAAAATTGTGAACCTTCCTATTCAGGCAAAAATCTGCTCATGTAAATGTACATGTGGCATGAAAAAGACAGGATATCTTCATTACATCTTATTGTCAGGTTTATCTAAGTTAGTAACTATTTGCAATTATTGCAAATGCATTGTCTTGATTTGTATGTGAATATAAATTGCTTATGCTGCATGGAAGTACCACACAAGGGTTTTGTTTTGTGTCTTGCACATCGAAGATGACTTAGTGATTTCTGAATTTCCTTCACTGGTTAACTAGATAGATCATATCATCACAAAATTTCATTGTCAGGAGACCCCTGGAAGGACAATAAGAGCTTGTGGTTTAATTATCTGGACTATGCAATACAAAACTGAGACAACAATAATAGGGTTAGATAGAGCCTATAACTTTAATATGACCTTATTTGAAAGACTATTTCCAGTTTTGATACCTTCAGACAGACCACTGTAACACTAAAGAAGTCGTGGAAGTACAACGTGGAGTTAATTGAGCTATGGAGATGGACTTGATGCCATAGGCAGCCATTAGCTGGAGACATAAAGTCTTAGAAGATCTAAGCTATCTATTCAAAATTATTAACGGCATGTTGGAATATGCCAGGTCAGCTTCTTGCATGACGCCCACATCTTTAATAACCTTAAATCACTACATCAGAACTTTTCCTAAGTTTGCGCTACTGACAAAAAAAACTTTAGACATCAAAGCCTGAGGTTGAATGCCTAGACATTGTTATTTTTCTGAAACAAATAGACAGCTATTTGAAGAGAATTGCTGTGAAGATGGTGGGGATTGATTCCCTTACAATCCAATGGATTTCTGAAAAATGCATTAGCATAACTTATTAAAGAAAGGTAAATTAATTCAGAACATCTGGAATCTTCCTGGTCCTTGCTTGATCACTCATGTGGAATCCAAGAATAATTTATATCAGGCATCTGTTGAAACTTTGACAGGTGTACATTTTTGTTTTGTTTGATACTCACGCAAGGATAGGAGCAAGCATATAACCATGTTGGCCATTTTGTATCCTGTGCAAACAAACATAAATACATATTAGCAAGTTGACAAGATTTACAAAATCAAGAAATAGCTACAGGGGGAAAGCTACATTTATGGGAGAAAGAGCTCTGTGCTGTCAATGCAAAGTCTATTATCGCTGCTCCTGCAAAGTAAGCCAAGGTGACTGAGTAGTATGTTAGTTAGCAAGACCTTAAAAAGATGCAGAGACACATTTTGGAAAGTTGCCAAAAAATGTATCAATATTGATATATATTATTATTAAAAGTAAAACAAATGGTTTTGAATCTCCACATTGTACATGTTGCATTTGAAATTAAAGAACCAAAATAATTTAAAGAATATGTGAATCGATTTTTTCCGATAGACTTGCAACTTTGTCATTAATTCCTGCGAATTGACATATCATGATGTCCTTTTATTTTTCCAATAGAGATATTTCTTATCAAAGACTAACTTCTGACAGAATTGTGAAAATTTGATAAATAATATTTTTATGACAATGTGAAATTTTATTTGAAAGACATGTGGTAAGAAACAGCTAAATATAGTTGAAAGTATATCATGGGTGAAATTTGGTTAAAATGTCATAACTTTCAGAAACTTTAGATTATGCAAACATATGAAATGGGTAGGAAAAGATAATGAAGCCCATCAAATTGCTTGATTTAGTCAATGATGAATGCTAATTGTTCATTGTTCCTATGTACCAACATTAACTTTGTAAGTCTACAAAATGAACCTGAGAGAACAAGTCTGTGACAACCACGATTCAGACTACAAATGTGTATTATTCTTAAATTGTGGTTTGCAATCTTTAACAAATTGTCTTTTTTTTGTGGACGTATAAAGAACAACATTTACCTGTTGTTCAGTTTATTTTTCTTTTCTGTATCTTATTTTCCCATTTTTTTCACTTCCCTT
This sequence comes from Chiloscyllium plagiosum, assembly GCF_004010195.1. Taxonomy (NCBI): domain Eukaryota; kingdom Metazoa; phylum Chordata; class Chondrichthyes; order Orectolobiformes; family Hemiscylliidae; genus Chiloscyllium; species Chiloscyllium plagiosum. The sequence continues at coordinate 22,391,238 of NC_057732.1, read as the reverse complement.
TATCTATCTTGAAAGTTGAATTAATGGGCTGTAGGATGCAGTGGTCCACAGAGAGTTCACCAAAATTGCCATAATTGTCAATGTGAATTCAGAAACTTCTTTTTTAATATACATTTGGGGGATATGGGTGATACTCGCCAGATAAGCAGTTATTCCTGATCATTAAACAACTGAATACCTTGGTGGGCATAGGGCAGTAAAGAGTCAACTGCAGCAGTAGGTGTGGAGTTACATAGGCCAGACCAGGTCAAGATTATAAATATCCTTCAGTAAAGGATACTGGCGAAACAGATGAGCTAACGATTTATAGCTTTATGGTCAGCAAAATTAAACGTACTAATGACCAAGCTGGTTGAGCCTTAAGGGACATTGCTGCAAGACTTGGGTCTGTGATGGGTGGTGAAGAAACCAACAAGAAGGAAAAACATACTCAACCTCATCCTCAATTTGTTTCACTCCATATGATATCAAGAAATGACCGAAGATAATGAATGCTGCAAAACCATAGTGCTAAAGACATATGTTCCTGAATTTGCTATGTGCCTAATAAAACTGTTCCAAATAGCTACAAGGGGAAAGCTACAGTTATGGGAGAAAGAGCTCTGTGCTGGTTCATGTTATGCATAACACAAAGCAAGATGTTTATTGTTGCTGGAGGTCAGTCAAATCAGTTCCAGAATATCCCTGCAGGAGTTTTTCAGGATAGTATCCTCGTCTCAACCATCTACAGTTGCTTCATCAATGATCTACCCTCTTCTATAAGGTCAGAAGTGGGGATATTTGTTGATAATTGTATAATGTTCAGAACCATTCCTAACTCCTCAAAAACAGATTAGTCTCTGTGCAAATGCAATAAGACCTCAACAAGATCTGGATTTTGGGCTGATAAAAGACAAGGAAGATTCATACCACATAAATGTCAGGCAATGACGTGCTCCACCAAGAGAGAATCTAAGCATCACCTCTCGGCATTCAAAGTTAAAAATCATGCAACACCAGGTTATAGTCCAACAGGTTTAATTGGAAGCACTAGCTTTCGGAGCGATGCTCCTTCATCAGGTGGCAATTAAACCTGTTGGACTATAACCTGGCGTTGTGTGATTTTTAACTTTGTACCCCCCAGTCCAACACCAGCACCTCCAAATCACTCTTGGCATTCAATTGCATTGAAACTGCTGAATACCCTATGATTACTATCCAGGGAATTATCATTGATCAGAAACTGAACTGAGCTGGAAATGTGTTGCTGGAAAGGCGCAGCAGGTCAGGCAGCATCCAGGGAACAGGAGAATCAACGTTTCGGGCATAAGCCCTTCTTCAGGAATGAGGAAAGTTTGTCCAGCAGGCTAAGATAAAAGGTAGGGAGGAGGGACTTGGGGGAGGGGCGTCGGAAATGTGATAGGTGGAAAGAGGTCAAGGTGAGGATGATAGGTCAGACTGGGGTGGGGGCGGAGAGGTCGGGAAGAAGATTGCAGGTTAGGAAGGCGGTGCTGAATTTCCAGCAACACATTTCCAGCTCTGATCTCCAGCATCTGCAGACCTCACTCTCTCCTCAGAAACTGAACTGGACAAGTCATGCAAGTACTGTGGTGACAAGAGCAGGTCAGAGGCTAGGCATCCTGCAGCAAGTAACTCACCTTCTGACAGTCCTATAAGAAGGAGAAGCCAGTGAAATTTGAGTGAATTTGCTCAGTCAAAAAATGAGTGCAGCTCCAATACTTAAGAAGCTTGACACCAACTAGGACAAAGCAACCCAGTTGATTCACATCAGATCTACAAACATTCATTCCCACCAAAACTCAGTTAGAACAGCAGATCCCATCTATAAGAAGAATTGCATACACTTACCAAGGTTACCTAGACAGTACCTTTTGAACCCATAACTACAAGGGCAACAGACACAGGAGAACAACCCACCCAAAAAGCTCCTCTCCAAGTCACTCACCATCCTGACTTGGAAATATATTGCCACTCCTTCAGTTTCACGAGGTCAAAATCTGCCCATAACAACATATTGGGTCTACCCTCACCAAATTAAGTCAGTCATTCAAGAAGGCAGCTTATCATTACCTTCTCAAGGGCAACTGAGATGATTAATAAATGCTGGCTCAGCCAACAATGTCATACTCCATGAATGAATGAAAAAAGACCCTAAGTCACCATGGTAAAATTTGATTGCAAGTCTCCAGATTATTGTCCAGAGCTTTTGTTTACTTACAGCCACTATATTACCTCATCAACAAATTGAGGATTAACTGAAGGCTATGACTGTTAGAGGCATCACACCAGAGCCACAATCATGTTCTCACTTGATGTTCATTCATGCACATTTTTTGGCAGATAGCGTGAAAGTGAAACCCTAAAAGATCTACTTTTGTTCTTTAGACGGGGGTACTGATGTCAACTATTGTAAGTCTAGCTTAATATAGACTAGGAATCAGAACCATCTGGTATGTCCACCTTATTGCTATGCCTTTATTCATCAGCCTTCCATTATTTGTTTTTTCATTAATTTGCAACTCATGGAGTTGTGCATGTCTGGAAAAGGTGTTTCCAAACTAACATATGTTAACAACAATATCAGTATGGGTCAGAGAAATTATGGTTTGTATGGCATCATCTCACTAATTCACTACCCTCACCATTCTCTTTCCTATCCCATCCCAGTCTCCCTCCATAAAGCATTCTTAATAAAATAATTGCAGACTCTTTAAAGACAGGCATCTTGACACAACAGTTTTAAAAAAACCATAAGACCTTCATAAGACAATACTAGAAAGATTGTCCTCTGTTATTTCTATCTTGGGGTCAATCATTTCCCACCAATGCCTTCTTGAGAGAGATAGCATTTCCAGTAGAGTACATCATACATACATTCCTAAAATGATCTAGCATATATTGATTATTTAATATTAAGAATTGCAACTAAAATAGTTTCACCACATTTAAGTTTCAATTGTAGTTTCTTCCTTTCTTATAATCAACATTGATTAACTACATCCTAAACACTATTAATCAATCATTATTATTTCAGTGTGAATCTAGTCCTGACTCTCTGCATTTCCTGCACTCAACATTATTTTATCACACTCATCTGCAATGAATTGCATTCCAGAGTATTCATTCAGTCATTGCTTGATATCTAATCGCAATCTATTGAAATTAATAACCAGGAAATGAAATCACTTGTGCTCCAAACATATCAATTGCAAGAATTCATTTTCATTTTAAACACTAATGAGTCTTCAGCTGAAATCATTGAAAATCAACAGGAATGAAAGCAACTTGAAACAAAAGCTTGATCACCTTTAAGAATGAAAGAAGAGTTCAGAGGTCAGTATTTTTCAACAATGGGCTTTGCAAATTTAACAACAGAAGGCAGAAAGATGACAAATCTTAGAAATGTTTCCAAATCTCAGTTGAGAACGTAATTGCTTATCATAGACAAACATGGTTAATAAAGGAAGTGTATCCAAAATTAAGGCATACAAAGCTGTGGTGGGCCAGAGGATTGGGAATTTTTTAGAAACTTGTAGCAGATGACCAAAAAGCTAATGAAGAGGGAGACAATTCATTATGGAAATAAATTAGCAAGAAATATAAAAACACACAGCAAGAGCTTCTACAGGTATATAAGAGAGTAGCTAAGTAAGCATGGGACCCTTGGAAGATGCAACTGGGGAATTGATATGGGGGGGTGAGGAGATCATTTAAACCAATATTTTGCATCAACCTTCAATGGGAAGGATGCTGTTAATATGCTATTTAAGATAACAGATATGCAGGATGTTAATGGGAGAAATGTCATGAGTGACAATGTATTGATAAACTAATGGGCAGACAAGTGACCAGGACTGATGGAAGTCACTGCAGCGATAGTGAAGGCATTGGTTAAAAAATTTCAGAACTCACTGCATTCCAGGAGGGTTCCAAATTATTGGCAAACAGTTCATGTAACAATGTTGTTCCAGAAGGGACAGAGGCAGAAAGCTGGGAACCATAAGTCACTTAACCTAACAGCTATCATTGAGAAAATGCTAGATTCATTTTTAAGGAATCAATTAGCATTTAGAAAAAACTTTACAATCAAAGAGAGTCAATATGGTTTGTCGAAATGAAATCATGTTTGATAAATTTTCTAGATTCTAGAGTATAACAAGCAGAGAAGATAAAGGGGTACCGGTAGATGTATTGCATTTGGATTTTCAGAAGACATTCGATAAGGTGCCACATAAAAGGTTATTGCACAAACTATGAGCTCACATTATTAGGGTAATGTTTTAGCATGGATTAAGGGTTGGTTAACACACAGAAGACAGAACATTTAGATTGAGGAGTCTTAAAAAGGTGTAATCAGTGGAATGCCACTAGGATTAGTCCTAGGACTTTAGTTCTATTCATGATTTGAGAAGGGGACAGAGTATACTGTATCCAAAGTTGCTGATGATGCAAAAATGGGTGGGTGTGCAGGTTGTGGTGAGGATATAAAGAATCTACAAGGTGTATTATATAAATGAGTGTAGGCTTTCATTCCTCTTTCACTAATCCATTGGGTTTACTCTGGATATCAACAACCTGGATGTTCTTGTACATGAAACACAAAATGTTAGTACGTAGCTGCAGCAAATAATGAAGAAGATGAATAGTACTTTGGCCTTTATTGCCAGGGGGTGGGGGGGGGGGGGGTGGTGGTAGAGTTTAGAAGTAGGGAAGTCTTGTTGCAATCATAGAGGACGTTATTGAGGCCTCACCTGAAGTACTGTGTCCAGTTTTAGTCCCCGTATTTTAAAAAATGGATAGAATGGATTTAGAGGCTTTTTGAAAGACATTCACTCGACTGATTCCTGAAATGAGGGGGTTGACGTATCAAGACTGGCTAAACAGGTAAAACCTTTATTAAAGAGTTTAGAATGAATGAAGGGTGATTTTATTGAAACACACAAGATTCTGAGAGAGCTTTACAGGATATTTTGGTTGGATATTTTCACTGGTAAAAGAATCACGAACTAGGGACGGAGTTCCAAAATGAAGGAATACTTGCTTAAAACTGAGATGTAAAAGAATTTCTTCACCCATAGGGTAAAAAATGTCATCCATCTCAGAGAGTTTCAGAGGCTCACTCACTGAAATTATTTAGAGAAGGTGGATAGATTTTTGAAATATCCAGGAGTTGATGACTATGAACAGCTGGCACGAAAGAGGAGTCTAGGCCTGGAGCAGAGCAACCATGATCTTGTTGAATAACAGCAGAGACTTGCAAGGTTAAATGTCTCCTATTTCTTATATTCATATGTTCATAAATCACTGCAGTGAACTTCATAGTATTTTTCATACTGCCTGGTTTGTGTGATGGAGTTAGGTTCAATTGAGGCATTCAAGAGGGTATAAAAGGAAAACAATATGCAGGGTTATTGGAAAAGGCAAGAGAATGACACAAAGTCATAATGTTCATTCTGAGTGTTGGCACAGACATTATATGCCAAGTTGCTTCCTTCTGCAGTGAAACAATTCTGTGATTAGTATTACTTACATTGTATGTTGTAATTACTACAATTAGTAATTATAATGTAATATAGTATTTCTGTGGTTATAATTGATTTTGGTCGTCATCACTCTGCGCCCCCTCCTTTCTCCCTCCTTGCTCCTCTACCCACACATCTCCCCTCATTCCTGTTTATCTCCGCACACCTGACTATATTTCATTCATCTCCCCTTCCTCTCCCACTCTGATCTCTCTCCCACACTGGATCCTCTCGAGTCCTGTTCTTCCCTCCCACTTCCTTACATCCTGCCTTGTTCCCCATTCCATCCTCAGCTCTTCTGCTCCTCTCTCTCCCTGTGCATCCTTCTTACTCCCCACACCCCTACCACTTCTTCTCCATCACTCTCCTTTCCCACCAACCCTGTTTCTTCCTCAACCCTGCTCCACATTCTAACCCTGCACACCTCCTGGCCTCCTCCCACCCCAACACATTCCCATTTATTCACACGGTATTTGAGTGGTCTTGATTCTCTTGATTGGTATAGATAGGGATTTCATGGAAGATTGGAAGCCAGGAGTGCAACACAGGATTGTGGATCTGAGGTATTAATTGGATGGTAGAGCTTTTCTTGCAATTATTCTTGCTCACAGCACACATTTATCTTTTTCTCATCTTTATACATAAGCTTTGCGGGGATGTCTGCTTTTGTTGGGCAGTTGGGCCATGGTGACTCCTGCCAGCAATCAGTTGAGTTCCTCATCAATGCAGATGATAATTTGTAGGTGGTGGGGTTGATCAGGGACTCCTTTGTTGTCCTTGGTTGTGTTGGTAACCCAGCTTCAGAATTTTAGTGATGAGGTTCTCCACAATGACAGCCAAGTCTACAAGGACTGTTAGAAAGGGAATTACAGAGTCTTAACCAGCGACAATGATGGAACAATGACGTATTTCCAAGTCAGGATGGTCTGCATCTTGGGTCGGGTCTTGTAGATGATGACATTCCCAAGTATCTGCTGTCCTTGTCCTTCCAAATGTTTAGAATGTGTTGAGGGAGAAAACCTTGGTGAGTTTTTGTATGGCTAGTCATTATACACTTTTAAATGTAAATGCAACGCACTACTTATTCAACATTGCTGCATTTATGGTGCTGACTGTTTGATAACACCTCTCTCCCCTCCACCACCACAACCCCCCCCCCACCCCCACCCTACCCCCAATTACCCCTGTTCCTCTGGACGAACATCCTTTGTTTTTCCAGAATTGGTTACCTTAGCAGGATGGACACAGATATCTCCTAGTGATGTAGGCACAGAGGTCACCCAGAGGTGTATGGACAAAGATAATCTTATGGTGTAATCCAGAGATCACCCAGTGGCGAAAGGAGAGAGGCTCTACAGTTTGATCAGAAGGAAGGTTATCATACCAGTTGAAATGGAAAGGATCAGAGGTGCTGCTGCAAAAATCTTTGGAAATATTCAGTGATGGTTTGTTTATTTTTATTTATATCATAATCTGTAAAAAGTTGCATTTGATGCCTGTATGCACAAATTTAACAAGCTGTGATCAATCTTGAACACTTACTGCTCAAGCATAACCATCTATGATCAGAACTCATTCTATACTGTACCATTTGATGTACGTTGATGCCTGCTGTAGTTTCAAGCATTAGAGAGCACAATTAAATGTTCAATATTTTCAGGTGAAGGCATGAACATTTCTGTGTAGACACATCACGTATATATGCAAATACTGTGTCTATTGAATTCTTCCACTCTTTTTACTGTTTTTGAAAACTACTAAATAATGAATTAGCATAACAATCAATTAAAGCATTTTGTACATTCAGGCTTGGGAAGGATGTATTTGCTACATTCTCAACCATTCACCCTCCTGACTGAAAGTGCAATATATGCCAATGTCAATAACTAACAGAGATTTAGTATAAATGGAATTTCATATATTGGCTTTTACATGCCTCAGAGACCCTTGTGCCTGAACACTTCATGCCATTTTTATAATTTGCTTTTGAAGGTTCTGTGTCTTCAGAGGACTTATAGAATACCTTGGGGAATGGCCCAGTTTAGTAAAACTTGTTATCTATGAGTATCATTAACCTTCCCTGTGTGGGAGCTGCTAAAGTAAAATGGATTGTTTAGAGGCCGAGAGAAGATCTTACAGCCAGTACTGCTCTCATGAGGCAATGGGCCTGCCGCTATATGTGCACTGAACCATTAGCCAGCAGCATTTATGAATATCTGCAGTTATTAATTAAAAATGGTTAGAGCCTAACACACTACAGCACTATTACACGTACATCTGCTCCCAACGGGACAATACAGGTTCATGGCCCATACTAAGTTGCATATTTTAATTTGAACATACCACATGCTGCCCTGTTATTATATAGAAATGACTTAATAGGTCAGACAAATTATTGCATATTGGGTTGTGTTATGTAAAATTAAAATTTCAGTGAACTAAGCTTCAAAGTACTGAGTCCAGTGCAATGGTGTTTATTTGCTATGCTTGTGGTTGTCACTTAACAATGCAGATCTATTGTCAAGGGCAAAATCCTGAACGATGTCTAGCCGACATTTGAAATTAAACAATAGATTCCTGGGAGAGTGACAAAGTATTACTGCAATCGAAAGAAAAGTGACAGTGAAACAGCTGTTAGTCCTAAGACTAGGTAATCTTCTTGATTCTCCAGTGATTTTTTTTAACATAATGCTGAGTTCCATTATTTGTTTCATACTTAAACATGCTTAAAAGGCATAATCACTCCAGTAGGTCAGGCAACATCCGAGGAGCAGGAGAATCAACATTTCGGGCATAAGCCTTTCTTCAGGCTTATGCCCGAACCATCGATGCTCCTGCTCCTTTGATGCTGCCTGACCTGCTGCGCTTTTCCAGCAACACATTTTTCAGCTCTGCTCTCCAGCATCTGCAGTCCTCACTTTCTCATAATCACTCCAGTAGCCTTATGATAAATCTCATCATGGCTGGCAGTGAAAAGGTGACAAGATCTTTCTCCATTAACCCAATCTAAAGCATGATTCTATTTTCCCAATAATTAGTGGATGTCAACTTAGTCCAGAATGTGCTACCCTGACAGTCAGCATGAGGTGTGCATTAGCTAGGTGCCACAAATCCATTGATAAATGGCTCAGTAAAGGACCATTATGTAAATCTTCAGGTAGTCCTAGCTTCTCCATTTAAACATTGTAACAGCAAAGATTCTGTGTTACAGCCTTGGGATTGTGTGGAGGTTAAGAAGCCTGTGGTTATAAAGTGAGGTAGTGGTGTAGCAGTAATGTTACTGTCTAAGTAATCCAGAGCCTTAGGCTAACATTCTGACAATGCGGGTTTGAATCACACCATGGTTGATAGAGAAATTTTAATTCAATATAATTTGGAGTTTTTTTTTTAAAACGATGGTCAAATGATAACTGTGTTTCAATTGTGGTAAAAGCCTATCTGATTCACTAATGCCCTTTAGGGAAAAAAATCTGTCTTTGTTACCTGGTCTGGCCAATATATAACTTTCAATTACCATCTGAAATGGCCAAGTAAGCCATTCGGTTATACCAAAGCTGAACTGATGATTCAGCATTGACGTATGCACTACAAATAACAATAGAAAACTCAGCTTTGTCAACCCTTCAAAGTCTTCCTTATTTACATCTGAAAGCTTTTCTTTTCAAAATCAAATTGCTGGGCGAGACAAGCAAAGCCTGACAAAGTCAAACCCATGAAATCATATCCTACAGACAATGTCTCAGATGCCACCATTACCATCCCTGAATGTATCCTGTTCCATTGGCAGAATAGATCCATCAGATATGGCAGCTCAGTGATGTTCATTTGGGAGGGGGTTGGTGCAAGAGTTTTCAACATTAGTTCCAGATCCAATGAAATCTCACAGCATTTGAGTGCTGCCAGCCAACCAACATCAAAAGGAAATAGGACAAAAGATTTCAACTGACCGTCCAGTGCATCTATCCAACAAAGTGGAACATTTCTCAGGTATGTTCTCTCCACAAAAAGCAGGACAAAATCAACCCTGCAAATTATGATAATATCTGTCTTATTTCAATCATCAACAAAGTGATGGAAAGGGTTGTTTACATTATTATTATGTAAAGGGTTGTTTACATTATTATAGGTGTCAAATGCAAAGGAATAACCTACTTATTGATGCCCAGCTTGTGTTCTACCAGAGTCACTTGATACCTGGCCATATTACAGCCTTGATCTAAACATAGTCAAAACAGCTGAATATCAGAAGTGAGGTGAGAATGACTTCCTTTGATTAGATTCCCTACAGTGTGGAAACAGGCCCTTCGGCCCAACCAGTCCACACTGACTCTCTGAAAAGTAACCCACCCAGACCCATTTTCCTCTGACTTATGTACCTAGCACTGTGGGCAATTTAGCATGGCCAATTCACCTGACCTGCACATCTTTGAACTGAGAGAGTAAACCGGAGCACCCGAAGGAAACCCATGCAGACACGGGGAGAATGTGCAAACTCCACACAGACAGTCAACCAATGCTGGAATCGAACCTGGTACCCTGGGGCAGCAGTGCTAACCCTGAATGATTCCTGAAGAAGGGCTCATGCCCAAAACGTCAATTCTCCTGCTCCTTGGATGCTGCCTGACCTGCTGCACTTTTCCAGCAACACATTTTCAGGACTATAACCTGGTGTTGTGTGATTTTTAAATTTGTCCATGCCAGTCCAACACCAGCATTGCCACATCATGGCTCCTTAATGGAGTCAGCTAAAGGGTTTCAGCAAAAATACATTAAGTATTTCTAATATTATTTAGTCATTTGGATCAGTTTTCCCATCTTGAAACTACAGCTGCAGCTTGCTTAAGATCTTTTGCTGCATGCTTTTCTGAGTTTGGCAACACTGGCACTTATCATGTAAGCTGTGTATCAGTGGAGTACTATTCAATATCTAACTCTGGCAGCCTCATGCACAGACATCCACCTCCCAAACAGATGGCAATGGGCTTAAATACCAACAAGTTCTTTGTCATTAGAATCCATCTGCCACGGCTGGGAACTCAGTGAATATGATGGCAGAGCTGGCTCACCTGGCTGTAACTGGATTAACTTTCAAATGGTAACAGAGTTAGGGGGAGTCCAGGGGTCTTGGTTGAGTTATGGTGAAATCTTGATTTCAGACTGTCCAGATAGCCAGTACCTTTTGTGAGGATCAGGGTGAAATGATGGGGGTAAAAGGAGGCAGCAAATATATGTTGATATTATTTAGCATTTTGCTGTAAGGATCAAAATTATTTCAGAATCTTTTTTAACAGCTTTTCCACACACATGTATTAAATTTATTTACACATGGTGCTCTCAGTTTGTAATTCATTCATGAGTAATAAATAATGGCTTTGAATATCTGCATTGTTACCAATATAGTTTACTTAGCCAATTTGATGTGATCAAGTGGCAAATAAAGATAATTATTTATTCCCACAATAAAAGAAATTCCAAAAGTCTATCATTGACATATTTGAAATTAACACACTTCTGGAGACCCCAAAATTCCATATAGTAAAATGGAAAAATAAGCCAGGTTGCTTACAACTCATCAATGTTCAGTGACAACTGCTGGAATGAATGCATGGATGGGCATTGGATAATAAGATGCTTTGGTTTGCTATGTAATGCTCAGAGTGGCTCCTTCATGTCAAAATATGTAAATTGGGAATGGTCACATATGCAATATGCTGCAGAAGAAGCTCTCTAGATTAAAGAGAGGAGACAGAAGCAATCTATCCCTCTTCCAAATTTTAATAATGGCTATTTGGCACCCAACTATGCCCGTCTCTTCAGGATAATGAAGCAACAGCAATTTGAATTTCTATAGTATCTTTAACATATCAAAAAAATTCCAATTATGTCACAGGTACATTATCAAACAAAATTTGACACTGAGTCATGTAAGAAAATATTGGGATGAAGCTTGGCCAAAGACAGGTTTTAAGGAATCTGAGGCTGAGAGAAGTGAAGTAGCAGTCTGTTTAATGAAGGGAATTCGAGACTTTCGGGTCAAAGTAGCTGAAAGCACAGCCACTGATGGGGTGCATTTAAAACCAGGGATGGCTGAGATACGAGAATGGGATATTGGAAGGTTGGGGGGCTGGAGAAGATCACAGCAATTGGAAGGGGAAAAGCGAAGAAGAAAACAGGAATAGGAATATTTAAATTGCGGCATTGCTGGACCATTAGTCAATAGACTTCAGCAATGGTGGGTGAATTGGACTTGATGAAAGTTAAGATACGGGCAGCCAAGGTGACAAATTAAGGCTGATGAGCAGAGTATTGAGTTAGATAAATCTAGAATGAATTTTTATTTTTATCCAGCTGGGATTTCCTCTTGACTACAACAATCAATTGACTTGTCCTATCCATGTTCGATATTTGTACATTCAAACCCACTCATTTTCTCAATATTTGCAGGTCTCTTTTGCCCTCATCTGCCATCTATGTTCAATACATTATTTAGGCTTTTCCTAACAATGACAAAGTGTACCCACCATTAACAGTATCATCTTTTGCTCTCCCATTGTTTTCTGGTGAGATTAATCCTTTCTTGATTTGCTTGCTGATTCTTTGATTCTTCAAACTTGGCACTGTCCTTTTCCTGGTGCTTCCGTATCGTCTCACAACAGATGCATCATCCGTCACCATCGCACAGAGCTGCAAACATTCCTCCCATGTAAGGCAACTAATTGCATACACTTCCTCCAGTCAATTTATTTTCACTTCCTACAATATTCTGTAACTATATCTAGTCATGAACCACTGCAGTCCATTTGGTGTAGGTATACTCATAATGCCCTTAGAGATGGACTTCCAGCATTTTGACCCAGTGACGCTGAGCGAACAGCAATATATTTCCGAGTCTGGACAGTTTGTAGGGGAATTTCTTAGATAATAGTATTCCCATGTATCTGCTGCACTTGTCCATCAAGATGGTCGTGGATATGGATTTGGAAGATGCTGTCTCAAAAGCCTTAAAGGTGAGTTACTGCAGAAATTCACCAGAGCTCCTTGTGCATCTATGCACTGCTCTCCAAAGTCAGGGAGAATGAGTACAGAGGCATGGATTTTACTGACTATCAGTAAATGAGCCAGGCCACATTTCTGGGCTCCTCTGTACCGAGCAAGTACTGGCAGCATTATTAACCACTTCAAACAGATATGTCACTTTCTATATCACCTCAGAGAGAGCTGGAGACCGAGTGGGAGCATAATTCGGGAGCAGTTATCACTGCTGGGACTACACCTAATGGTAACAGAGGAGCCTGGATATGGGGGTGAATCCAAGATATTTCCAGTGTGACAGGCTATGGTGAGGAGAATTCAGAGGCTGAGGGGACCTTTGGGATTGTGGGGATGGTTAAAGGATGGATGGAGAAATGAGAGTGTGAAAGAGAGAAGGAGAGAGTAGTGTGTGTATGTGTCTAATTGAATGAATGAGTGATTGAGTGAATGAGTGAGAGAGTTAGGCAGGAAGGGAAAGAAAGAGAGCAGGAGGTACCAGGAGAGTGGAGAAATGAGCAGGACTACAAGGTGTATTGATGAGAAATGAAATCCAAATATTAGTGCGGGATCTTGGCCATGTTATAGCACTCACCTTTGCTGCTCTCCTCAGGTAATTGAACCTCATGTAGAATTGTTTTTGAGTTGAGAGACCACAGTTGCACTGCCCATGTCTCGGTTACCTCCATCTCCTCCTGCTTGGCTGAAGAAGCCAGCCTCTTCCTTCCACCCTTGGCAAGTATCACCCAATCTTAGCCCCTTCAGATTCTGTAGTAGGCCATGCAGGTAAGAACAACAGAACCATGCACGAGCCTCCTGAGGCTTCCTTTCCATTCTGTGGTCATTGAAGCTTCAGGGATTAATGAAGTATTCAGCCATTCTGACCCCAGCAAGGGGATATATCATTAACTTGAAATCATTCCTTTGACGGATTCAATAGGTCACCTTGCCCACTCTGTCAAGTTTGGCAGCAACCTGGAAACAAGATAGTTAAGCCTTGGCTGAGTTACAGAGCTATGGCAAGGCTCACTAACAGATTGAACAGGCTCCTGAATGTGCACCAACCTCCTGTTTCATTAAGTTAAAACTGCACAGATCATTACTAACACTTAATTACCATTGAGGAAGACTGCATTTTAGATTAAATTACAATTATTCTTAAATTTAGAATCATAGAATCATACAGTACAGAATAGGCCCTTTGGCCATTGAATCTGTACTACCAAAAATACACTGCAACCTAATAAGTCCTGCTTTCCCCCATTAAGTCCATAACCTTCTAGTGGTCTAGTAATTTTAAAATGCATTGCCAAACTTATGATTTCCCATACAAAGAGTCAGCATCACATCAAATGTATCAATTTCAATGTGAATCATTTATGAAGTTTCAAATTGCCAATTTTTATACATCATAAATACATGCCCAGAATTAGAAATCATTGTACAGTTTCAGATAATAACCAAAACTGCACTGTGGCCAAGTAAGTGTCTGCTTTTATAGATTAGTCAGCTTCAGTACTCCAATTTAATTTAGTTCAATACTTTACCAGTCAAACACAATATAGAATAGCAAAATAAAACAAATTAGCATGTGTATAAAAATTCCCAATCAATTAGGTTAACCATTTTTCTTTTATCATTATTTCCAAAATGACATAAAAATTGCTGATTACAACTGAACAAAAAGTTAGAAAAACAGACACTGTTGGAAAAGCTCAGCAGGTCTGGCAGCATCTGTGGAGAGAATATTTGGGACAAATGCCCCTTTCTCAGAAAAATTAACCCTGATTTCTCTGCACAGATGCTGCCTGACCTGCTGAGCTTTTCTAGCGACTCCTGTTGTTTCTGGTTTCGAGCATTTGCAGTTATTTCCATTTTTATTAAACAAAAAGTTAGTTTTCACCATGAAACAAAACCATTAACATTCTTAGAGTAAAGGGAATAGAAGGATTTCTTACAATTTGTGATTTCTGAAAAATTTCTGTTAAGTAGTTAAAGGATATAAGTCAAAAACGACAGAACAGCTGTGTCATGTGACCATAGAGAAGACACAGAAGGATTGTTTCTGCTTCTTAATTCCATCATAGACTAACACAGTGTTTCTTTTCTCTCAATATTCACTCATAGGTAAGATGTATTGCTTTCCCTTCTGTGTCCCAAGAAATGGACAAATGTAATTGTGTTCATATTTTCTCTGCTGGTCATGGATATTGGAAAATGTGGATTCTGGATTGGTGATCAAATTGGGTATGGATGAAGTAAGCAGTAAATGTCATATTTATGGTTTGATCCATTCAAGGTCACAAGTTTTGTTAAATTAACCTTTGAATCTAGTTGTCATCCTTGGTGTGCATTAACAAAGTGACACTGGAACAAAACATATATAAAGACATCTTTGAGTTAATGAACCCTTACATTTGTTGGTTGCCTGATTTAACACAATAACTCACAGCCTCGAGCCCTGAAAAAATCAAAAGGGGATGTTTTATTTTTACCTACGTGGTCCTGCAAGACTCTCAGATGATCTGCTTACCCTTCCCAATTACTCTAAGGGAGATTTTAGACTAGGCTCAAAATGTAACCCTCCCTAATGACTGCTCCCTTGTCTCAGTCTCTGTCAGCCTCCACTGGATCAGTCCCACCAAAGATTAACATACTGCCCTCTGAGTGGTATATCCCTATTTATTCAAAATTAGTTCTAATTATATCAAAACTTTAAAATCGATGGGGTAGGAAATCACAATGACAATCCTCAGATTTGCAGCAGACCAAGCAAATGCTTTGAAAATGCTCAATTAGAAAGCAAAGCTACACATTAATAATTATAAGTTGCTGAAAGAGATATGAACCACTTGGCTGTACCCCAATTAATAAGAAGTGATTTGACCCATTCACAATGTATCGCATACAAATAAGTTTTCATCAAAATTAATTAACATTGACATCTTTTAACAAGTGTAATTCAAAAATGTCCTTGAATCTACGTGTAAATCAAATACATAACAGCTATGTTCACACATTCTTGCACATAACAAATATTAGCTTCTGTGGGGGGTTATGAACTTAAAGTACCAAATTATGTTGCATTCCTATGTTGCAAAATCAAGAAATATTCACAGAGTTTAAATAAGCTTTAAACCAAAACATAACAAAATTATCACAAAAGTAAGACATACATACAGAAACCAATTTAGCAAGCCACCAAATACATTGCTAACACCATAACTATAGTTGTAAAATACTTCCAACAGAAGACAAAATTAGAGGATTAAATAGACTTTAGTTCTGTAAACAGAACAGTTAGTGGCATAGACAATTAAACCAGCTACACGTGCAGATGCATTGAAAAACAGACTATCAATCACAAGAAATGCTGTAACTTTTAATCATTCATCGTCAGGAGAAATTCCATATATCTTTGCACTTATTCACACAAACTGAAATTCCAGTGAACTCTGTGTTTCCTTTCACCCGACAATTCTCCCATTTTTATTTTCTTGGCAAATCAGCTTCAGTGATGGTTTTGATTTTGTTGGCAGAATTTTCCAAAGCAATTTGGTGAGTGAGCCTCATCACACAGTACAGCATGGCCATGTGATTTTTTTTCCGCACGATTTTCCACTCTTCACTTCATCACGTAGGAAACCAGACACTTACACATGGAATGTTGTGTCCAAAGAAGTGGACGACTAAGCCATTGGTGAGGTCTTTCGGTGCACAAGGTTTTGTCACCATATTTAAAGCCCAGCCACACACTGCTTCAGATGTAGTGAGCCAGGAACATGTCTTCACACTATCATGCTTGATGTTGTGGTTCTGTTCGCCGAGCTGGAAGTTTTTGTTGCAAACGTTTCGTCCCCTGGCTAGGCGACATCATCAGTGCTTGGGAGCCTCCTGTGAAGCGCTTCTTTGATGTTTCCTCCGGTGTTTATAGTGGTCTGTCCCTGCCGCTTCCGGTTAAACACCGGAGGAAACATTAAAGAAGCGCTTCGCAGGAGGCTCCCAAGCACTGATGATGTTGCCTAGCCAGGGGACGAAACGTTTGCAACAAAAACTTCCAGCTCGGCGAACAGAACCACAACAACGAGCACCCGAGCTACAAATCTTTGCACAAACTTTATCATGCTTGATCACTATCACTGAAGACGTGACCCAGAGGAATGGCAAGCAATCTCTCTGCTTTGAGGGGCAGGGACCTGGAAATGTAATAGATTAAATATGGAGAGGAGGGCAATCCTTTTCATTGTGAATCGTTAAAGGCGAATATGCAATTCAACCTAAGCAGCTTGGATGCACATTACAGCCCTAGTCAATACAGTGCCCCAGGTGAAAAGGAATGCTGAGCAGAATGTGAAGAAGGTCAGTGATCTTCAGCACTCCACAAGGCAATGTATCACAATCTTTTCCCTGCGACCACTGCTTGATCTGCTTGATTCTCATCATCATCAAGGAATGTGACGAAGGTCTGTGCTCCAGAGAAAAAGGCAGCAGTTAGATCCCAGATACATTTACACATTGAGGATTGGGAAATGCCACACAGCTTCCCAAATGATCCTTCAGTAGAAATTAAGAGGGTGATCTTGATGGTGACTGGGATGGGATAGCCACCCAGTTCTTCTTCAACAGGTGATGGAGGGGCAAGACAACCTGAAGAAGTGCCTGCTCTGTCATTCAGATGGTTGGAGAAAATGACAGTGTGGCTTGTAAGTCCGGGCTGGCATCATTTTCCTCCAACTTGTTTGTAGATTTTCATTTGCTGCTGTCTTCGACATTATCTTCGGAGTAGCACCAAGGCTACAATGACTCCAGTGATGGCCTTCTCCAAATGACATCCATGAGCAGGCAATCTGTGGGTGAATTTCAGAAAGTTAACATAATTTTATCAAAAGGACTCCTGAGTCCTCACGTCCATCACAATGAACGTGATAGTATACCCTCACACAGCTTGTTATGGAGCCTTCCCAAGGACATCATTGTCATGCCTCCATAAGTAGCTCTGACCAATTGGAACTTCTCCAATTGCACATTACACAACCAAAGTTCTCATGCAACATTAGGAGTAGAAGTCTGCCAGTAAGTCACTGTGATAGTTTGCCTTATCACCCCTTTCTCCAGTACACCGTCATAATAGTTCCCGTGCACACCACACGGATGATCATCCCTCCCATGCCCCCTCCCCCCTCCCCCACCACCACCTCCTGAAGAAAAGGCTCCTTGATACAATGCAGCCTATGTCCTTTTCAGTGGGGAATCTGAAGCTGCAATGTGTTGTCGTCCAGTGTTTGCTGTGGAATGCATTTATGAACTACAGTTGTACTTTAAAGTGTGTTGTTCTTACTACACTTGTTTAGCTGACATAACAAAGAGACAATTCATGTGCACAATGTAATGGTCATGATTGCTTGAGGCTATAATTTACATTCTTGGACAATGAATGACCAGCAGATGAAGTACAAATTGATGCCAGATTCATGGCATGTCTGAATCAATGGAGGCACAATTACTGAAATTGTTCTTAGGAGGATCCCCAAATTCAAAATTTTGTTCAGCTCCCAAAGAAAGAAATGCAAGTTTACCACCTGCATTGCATGTGGTGACAGCCCTTTGTGTAGTTATTGCGTAGTTGATTTTCGATCAGACATGGCAAGATTCCTGCTTTGTTACAATGTGAGTGACTTACAGGTTCCATTGGTGACATACATTCTTCATGTACTCAGCTGTCGCTGTGGCACCTTCAACCATTCTACTGAGTCTCATTAAATTACTGTTAAGCCTTTCACTTTAAGAGCCTATGGCTTTAGAAATTCCCATGTCCTTGTTGGCCCTACACTGTCCCCATTTAGAAGACAAAGCTGATGTGACCTGTTAGACACCCCCATCCAGAGCTCCCCATCCACTACCCCCTGCCCCCAAACATCATTGTCTCCTGTCACTATTGTCAGAGCAACCCACTGCAAAGAAGCTTACCTATAGATTTGAGTTCCCACTAGATGGCCCCCTGATAATTCCCCTGCCCATCATTGGTCAAACCCCCAGGATCAACAATAACCCATATCCACAGCACCCCAACCTGTAATCCCTGACTTGCTTGCACTGGATCTGTAGGACTGACTGTACCCAAACCTCAGCCTGCAAAGGACATGAATCCCCAGAATCTGGTAGGATCAATTTCCTGATTGATCATGGCCAATTGTCTTGACTGGATTAGGACAAGCCCCCTGATTAACTGTAGGACTGTTTCCTCATTGACTATGTTCCCCCTACACACCACTCAGAACTGCTCCCCTTTCACCACCAGATATGGTCACTTTGCTTGGAGCATATGCAGTGTGTTTGCCATGAAAACTGCTGGTACATGACGCAATTGATGCAGTGCAGTGCTATATAGTGCTATCCACCATCACAACCTGCCTATTCTCCCTCTGCATTGAAAAGCAATACAAGCCACAAATGGTAGCAGTCGAGAATTCAGCATTGATATCCTGTGTGTTAAGAAACCAATACAATCCATACAGAGGTTGGCAGGAGCTAAGTCAGTGCTGAAGTCAGACAGCGTACATTAAGAAAGCACTACAAAGTTGACAGATGCTGGCAACCTCCAAGTAAACAGTAAAATGTATGAGCACGAAGAAAACAAGCTGAGAGCCATATGATGCAATCATAGATGTCTCTTCGCTACAAAGTGAAATGTTGAAGGGCTGATGTAGTGTTTGAATTAGTTCAAGAGCACAGGTTCAGATATGGAGATGCTGGTGTTATACCAATGCTGATTTCCATGGAGTGAATTGCCATCGTGTCCTTGAACTTTAAGGGGTTGTGAAGAAGCAATTGGATGAAGACCTGCCCAGGCATTCAGCGAGCTGCAGCTACCAGGTACCTGCTCTGATTTACACTTTGGGAACTGTCACTCTCTAGTACACATTGAAGAGAAGAATTGAGAGTAGCATATAAATAAGATGAGTTTGGGTCTTAATGAAATACAGACGTATGGAAATAAAGCAATTGTTGTTCAAGGGTGAGATTCTGAACTCACCAATTTAGACTTGAGGGAAATATTGGGAAATCTTTCCTCAATATGTCAGAATCTTAATTTTTCAGTGTCACTGTACTTTCCCACCTTTGTCTCTGTCACTCATGCCATAACAGGAAGAGAGGAAATACCACCCATAGTTTCTTTTCTCTTACTGAGAGTTGTTATGTGTTATGTGACAATGTTGGGCTCAGATATGCACTATAACAATGGCCTGCTCTTATCCAGTTCGGGTTTTGACCAGTGACATTTGGATCTGGATAAATTTAGTCACCTTTAGGACTCCTAAAAAAAAATTAAATCCATCACACATAACTTCCGCACTTTCTCAACCTGTATCATCTCAATGTTACTTGAGTCTCCCAGCATTGATGAATTGCCACTGGTAGGTCACAATAATCAACACTCATCAAAAGATTTTCTTCCTGTGCCAGTTGGATGGTTAACTTTGACAAATCTAACATTTTATTGACACTAAAAATAAATCCATAACTGTTAATCAGCTTCTGATTAGGCTCACAACTCTAATAAATTTGACATCCCTGCAGACTGTAAGTCAAATAGTTCAAAACCAACTCAATATTGATAACGGTCATGATTTTATCGAAGCATAATTGAGGATAATACGTTGGAACATTCAAGCAGCAGTTTACAGTAAACAGAGAAGCTTTAATCCTTTAGGTAGAGGATGTGAATGATTTTTAATTCCTTCTACTCACTTAAGCAGCTACATTTATCTGATGACAAATGTCAAGTCATTCTACGCTCAAGTTACACACACAAAAAGAACAGTACGATTATCCACACACTGAAACAGTACATTCTGCAATCAAACATAGGCCTTGGGCCTCCCTTATATTTATTATTCCTCTTATCACAAGTATTTCTGTGCTTAATATCTGTCTGTAGTGTAGATGATTTGACATTTATGGGCAGAAGCATGCTGCAAACATTCCGCTTTGCTTGACTGAGTCTAAGAGCCGATGGTTTACTGGAGTAAAAAAAGATAGTGTAGTTTTGATGGCTCATCTAATGGTGCCTGCTGGAAGTCACTGTTAGCGTTTAGTTTATTGAAAACTTGTTTTAGAAAATTTGGCCAAACTCTCCTCAACTGTACAAATAAGTTGGCTTTCACTGCATACTGCTTTTTTGAGCTGAATTAGGTTGCTGCATATTCTGATAGATTAATTGGGTTTGGGCACAGTAACCAGGCCTGAACATAATTCCATTGATTTGGCATTTACACCAGGAAAATGGTATCATTAAGGGATGCCGAATTGTTCTCTGAGGCCTTGGAACTCTCTTTCTCTGAAGTGAAGGAGGTGCCTTCTGGGGGAGCAGTCCATATTTCCACTGGGGCCATGGACAGCCTGCTGTGCTGAGACACAGTTGAACTGGGATCAGTGAAGGAATGCCTATTATTGAGGAAGTGTCAAGACATCCAAAGTGCTCCTTGAACAAATGATAAAATTAGCCAGTGGTACGATATTTTGTATATTGTAAGTCAACAGATCATGCAGAATGCAGATATACTTCAAAAACATTCTTGAAAACTGATTTATTTCTAACTACTGAGTTAACTGTGAATTACTTGACATACATTAATGACATGCCGGTATCTGTCAGAGAAACTAGTGAGTACAGCCCTCATTAAAGTTCACACATTTTATGGATTTCTGGTATGAAGAGAATGATGATGAGAAATTGAAGGAGTATCTTACACATAGAAAAAAAAATAAATGTAGATCAAGCCTGACTCCCATGGGGTTTAAGAGTGACTATTCCATCAAGGTTTACCGGAAGATTGTAGAGGAACATTATTAAGAGCATAAAGAGACCATCTGTATGAAAGCAATAGCACAAAGCTATCTTTGGTATCTAAAAGTAAATGGAGATATTGAAAACAATGAAAAGTTAGGAAGCATGTCTCAAAATGAAAAATATTCCAACTAGGGTTCACTTATTCCATCATCAAACATATAAAACCATAGGAATGAGCCCATGTTCACTTATTTGAAATGAAAGGAAAAGAGTCACTTGGTGTGTCATAGCTATAGCAAGTGGATAAATTGATTCTATGCCCAATAGCCCAAAGGTCACATTATTGATTAAAGAAATTGGTTTGCAGTTTACAGGTTGCCAGATGTGTTTCTTTCAGGCAATGGTCTACAATTTATGACAGAAGTGTTTGATATATTCTGAGAAAGAGTGGATCCTCTAGTACCAACATTTCATTGAGAATTGGATGGAGCTGTTGTAGAAGTACTTGGTAGGAGAGAAGTTAGGCAGCAATCTTCATGTTTCAACACAGGCTAAACAATTTTCTGCTATCTTACAGAATAGTACCACAGGTTGTTCACATTCCAAGTTAATGCTAAAACCTGACATACAGAGGTTTATAAAATCATGAGGGGCAAGGATAGGGTAAAATAAAGGTCTTTCCCCTGGAGGGAGGGAAGTCCAGAACTAGACAGCATAGGTTTAAGGTGAGAGAGAAAAGATTTAAAAGAGACCCTCTTTTCCACATAGACATTGTGCGTGTATGGAATGAGCTGCCAGAGGAAGTGGTGGAGACTGGTACAATTATAACTTTTAGAAGCCATCTGGATGAGTATATAATTAGGGAGGGTTTAGAGGGATATGGTTCAAGGGCTGGCAAATGGGACTAGATTTATCTAGGATATCTGGTCAGCATGGATGAGTTGGACTCAAAGGTCTATTTAGGTGCCACACGTCTCTATGACTCTAGGCAAGGTTTTGTTTGCTTAAATTTAACATCATTATCAAATTTAAGAGAACATCAAGACAAAGACAAGGTGAGTAACGATACTCAAGGCATAAAGCCTTGGAGAGTTCAATGCTGGTCAGAAGGTCATGATAAAAAGCTACAGATAAGAAGTATTTGACTTGAGTTCTTGAGAAGAGATTAGAAACATTCATATATCCACTGAACTTAAAAATGTGTTGCTGGAAAAGTGCAGCAGGTCAGGCAGCATCAAAGGAGCAGGAGAATCGACGTTTTGGGCATAAGCCCCTCTTCAGGAAGTCCTCAAAAAAAAGATCTCCAGCATCTGCAGTCCTCACTCTCTCCTATATATCCACTGAAGACTTGGGAAGGATTCCATCAAAGTGAGAGCAAGGGAAACCACTTTTCGGTTGCATGCTTCCACAAATGAAAGTAGGTGAGAAAAATAAAGTCATGAACAAGCTAAAGTCATAGAAACCACCAGTAGAGCAAAGTGATTCAGTGTCTGATCAGGATGACTCAATAGACTTTGCAGACACAACCATTAAGCAGAATTGGTCATCCAAGCAGATCTTAGGGTTGAATGTGATAAAATGTTGAGAGAGCAAAATCAAGTAAATAGAAATGGGAAAAAAAGATATCTTGACAGAAAGAGAAAGAAAATTAATTGAAAGTATGTAGAAAGAAAAACAATGTTATTTTCATTACATTTTAAAATTAAATACATGCAGGTGTTAAGGATTTTTTAACCTGTAAATTACGCTCACAATTTTGACCATATATGCTTTAATTATGATAACCATAAATTAATGTATACTTCAAGCTGTTAAGGTTCCAGAACAGCTTCCTCCCCTACTCTTATTAGATTTCTGAATGGACCTCTGAAATTTCAAACATATTGCTGATCTTGCTTTTTGTACACCTTCTTTGCAGCTGTAACTTTGTGTTTCTTGCTCTATTCAATCACCTTATATTTCTGCTTGTTATGAGCTGTACTGCACACAAAACAATCTTAGGTACATGTGCCAGTAATAAAGCAAACCAAACCAAATTTCAGACATTGATAATGGTTTATTCATATTGTACTTTGGGAAATTATGTACATGAAACTTTTTATATTTGAATGTCCAAGATTTTTATGAAATGGGGGAGGGTGTGTAATATATTATAATAGTTGAACATTTTGTTATATTGCTGCCCTCTCTGTAGGTGTAAATACAGCTTAATAATGGCTGCCTGCAGTTCAGCCTGTGTTACTCTTGCTCAGTGCAATACACAATAAGGCAACAACCTACAGCAGTGAATCAAGCTGGTTGCTTAAAAGAGGTGATAAATAATGAAAACTCAGTGTCCTGAAATGAATCACAATGGCAATTTTAATCAGCCATCTTAACTGCAAGAGAATCTCTCAGGTCTCCACCGCTCAGGTTAATGGATTGTCCTTTTCAAACTAGTCCTTGTCATTTGTTAGCAAAACAAAACTGCTTAATCGGTATGGATAATTAATAAAAAGGTAACTGTATCTGGCAGAAGTACAGATATTTGGCAAAACTTCTAGCACAAAGATATACAACTGATTTATCAAATTGGCTAATCAGACTGATTCAATTTATCAAACTGTAGCCTGATAAACTTAAAATTGTAGGATGCACAGGTGAATAAGCATTAATAGATATGATTTATAACTTTTATTAGGGTAACAGAATCCAAGATATGTGACTAAGCTGCTAATGACAAAGACAAATTATCTTGTACCCAAAAAGGTGAACAATAATATTCAGGTGCAACCGGCCAGGGATAAATAATTTTTGATAAATTGAAACCCATAGAGTTTTCGCTCAATTGCCATTGAGATTAGAAAGAAGGTTCACAGAATGTTATCTCCTTGGAGACATTACCTGTAGTATTCAATTTCTTCAGGTGATTGAGTGAGTCCTGTGAAGTACACTGGTGCCACTTCCACATTTCACCAGGTACAGTCATTTTCATTGACCAAATCTTCTCCCTTGATTTTCTGTTTCCTTGCTCTCCAATCGTTTAGTCCACTACAATTGTTTCCAAGTATTCCAATCTTCAGCTTTCAATCATCTTAGATTCATAAACTATTGAATTATTTACAAAGTTTCAAACATTTTCCCCCTGCTCCTCAAAAAATGCAACAAACCTGGTAATGGCATTGGTACACTCTTTATTGTATTCCATTAAAATTGTAAGCCAGCATCTCATGTTAATTCTTCATGATTGTAATTTGTGTTATCCCTTTGTCACCATTATGCCATTCACTAACACCTGCAGAACAAGGACATTTGAATTTTGAACAGTTTATGCATTGTAATGGAATGCCACAATATAACATTGCGAATAACACATTTTACGAGACAGATGACAGAAGGGGACATCTTAAATACATTTTGACTTTGCAGTTACTGGATTTCAAGGCTATGTTTTGATTGAAGCGGAGAGATGGGTGTTTCAACTGTCACTAACCCAAATTGTTGGAAATACAGACAATCAGAACGGAAGTAGGAAATACAGCTGTTTTGACCCTGCCTCATTGTTCAGTAAGATCATCCTGCTCTACCAGTTCAACTCCACATCCACGTTTTTTACTTACATCTTTGAATACCCAAAAATCGATCAAACTCAAGCCTTGGATATGAACTCCAGCTCAGCATATCATCAATGACCTTTACACAGTCTCTCATCCTTGTCATTGGTTGTCCTTTTGTCCTAATTAAGTTTTAAATACCTATCCTTTAACAATTTAAAAAATTCCTTATTCTCATTAGAACTTGGGTGGCTCAGTGGCTAGTACTGCTGCCTTACAGCACCAGGGACCCAGGTTCAATTCCAGCCTTGGGTGACTGTCTGTGTGGAATTGCACATTCTCCCCGTGTGGGTGTGGGTGTGGGTGTGCTCCGGTTTCCTCCCACAGTCACAAAGATGTACAGATTATGTGAATTGGCCATGCTAAATTGCACATAGTGTTAGGTGCATTAGTAGGAGGGAAATGGGTCTGGGTGGGTTACTCTTCGGAGGGTCAGTATGGACTTGTTGGGCTGAGGGGCCTGTTTCCCCACGATAGAGAATCTAATCTAAACTTCAATTGCACATTAGTTCTGAAATTCTTTTGTGCCTTCCACTTGCTGAAAGTTATATAATATTTTGTTTGACATTTCTGCCATTTATTTATTTGTCATTATAATTTCTCCTGCTTCAGCCTTGAAGTAACTCACGTCTGTTTTTGCTAATTTCTGAGGAGAAAGTGAGGTCTGCAGATGCTGGAGATCAGAGCTGGAAATGTGTTGCTGGAAAAGCGCAGCAGGTCAGGCAGCA
>NC_057732.1:22360809-22365510 GCF_004010195.1 Chiloscyllium plagiosum | reverse complement strand
ATTCTCCTGTTCCCTGGATGCTGCCTGACCTGCTGCGCTTTTCCAGCAACACATTTCCAGCTTCGCTAATTTCTACCAAGTTACACGGTTGTTGAAGATCTGACAATCAGTTTTTAATGACTGAACTTTTCTATATTGCTATTAAAGTATGGTGGTGTGCATCCTAGATGGCATTAGATCTATGAATACCCTGAGGAAGTTATATCATGCTTTCAGGTGCTTTTCAGCTCAGTATCTGTGAGTGAGATGCTGTGTCAGTTAGCTGCTGGTGGGACTTTTTGGGGTCAAACCTGGCTCCCAGGTTTACATAGGAATCTCAGGGTCTCTGACAGTCATAATACAGTCTAAGAGAGGAACCAGAGCCTGAGATGTCCACTTGATGGACTCCACACCTTATGGGAGTAATTTCAGAACTATGTCTTTTTACTTTTACATCTTTAAAAACTGCAAGGAGGAAGGATTTTTTTAAGAGCAGGGGTTTCCCAGGATAGTTGCATAATTTCATAGTAAAGAATTTAATACCTATTGCGAACTCTGTTTTGTAGCTATGGATTCCTGCATGTGCAGGTTTACAAGTGAAACTGATTGAGTTGGAACTGGAAATAAGGTGTAGAGACATTCACACACACACACACACACACACAGAAAGGTTTGCTGTTGTTCTCTCCAGGAGAAGCTGCCCGTTCTCTTCAGTAAAAGAAAGCTCAGTTTAAACTTGAAGAAAATCAATTACCTTTCCTGAAGCTGTGAGTTTTGAATTGATAAATCAGAGATAAATCATTCTGGATGTAGGTTTGTTCACTGAGCTGGAAGGTTCATTTCCAGACGTTTTGTCACCCTACTAGGTAACATCTTCAGTATGCCTCCGGGCAAAGCACTGCTGATGATTTCTGCTTTCTGTTTATATGTTTGGGTTTCTTTGGGTTGGTAATGTCAATTCCTGTGATGATGTCATTTCCTCTGGTGACATCATTTCCTGTTCTTTTTCTCAGGGGGTGGTAGCTGGTGTCTAACTCGATGCGTTTGTTGATAGTGTTCTGGTTAGAATGCTATGCTTCTAGGAATTCCCATGCATTTTATAAATACACAACATATAAATAGAAAGCAGGAATCATCAGCAGTGCTTCGCCCGGAGGCCCACTGAAGATATTACCTAGAAATGAACCTTCTAGCTCAACGAGTAAACCTACATCCAGAACTTCAACCAGAGCTACAAATTTTCTCAAAACTCGCTAAGACATAAATCATTTTCTAAGTCAATCAGTCATTCTGTATTTCTTACAAAACAATGGAAACTTCCAGAGAAAGACAACTGAATACCAAAAACCTGGCTAGCAAGGAAGGGTCATCTTAATATCAGAATCAGGAAGCAAATATCCAAGAATAGACTTTCCAGTTTTTTCTGTCTCAACCAATACATATTTATATGCATATGTACCAATAAGGGGGAAGTTATAAGGGAATTTGAGTTTCAAACAGTGGCATTATGTGCCAATGCTTCTTTGTCTGTTTATGTGTAACTATTACCAAATTACTTACAATAAATAATAATTTTATTTAGTGTGGAAACCTGGTCTGTAAGTCAGGAATATTGGGGTACTGTACATACTTAAAAAAAGTTTAACATTTGGTATGACTTCAGGATCAGCAGAGCTTGATTTATGGTGCAGTACCCCAGTGGGCCATAACAGTAATGGTGGAATCTGTCATGCCTCTACAGGCTACAGACAGAATATTGCTGCTAGGTCTGATTTTCTCAAAGCCTCACATCAATATTTAATGCTGTGAAACATGCAATGGTTAAATCACATGTCAATGATCATAATTGTGGACCTGAATGGATGGAATAGAATCACTTTTCATAGCCCATAGTAATGGAAGAATTGTCAATGAAGGTGCTTGGGCATTACAAAGGTTCGGTGAGGGTTTATTACATTCAGCAGCATTGCAGACATAGTGAAGATGTAAGACACATAAAGAGCAAGTGCCAGGATGTGGGATAATTTGGTAGGATTCACCAGGGAGTAGGTTTTCTGATATGATTCATATGTCCATCTTAGTACAAACATTCAGGAGCACAAGGCGACGGAAGTGTTCATTTTATCACTACAGCTTTAGCATTAACCTTAGTCCAGAGCGAAGTGTAGACATATACTTTAGCTTTTATAGAGGTGAGGACATCAGAAGAATATTTGAAAGGAAAAGTCAATATTTTATTGCACAGATAAATCAAATAGAAAATCTACTCAATCCTTGAGGAATGATGCATATAACAAGGAGAGGGCTGACAGCCAACAGTGAAAATAAAATAATAACAAGAACAGAAAAATCTCTTAACCCAGCTCAGTCACCCAAGAAGCAGGTGGCTTCAAGGCTCTCTCTGGTCTTTATGGCTCAGCACACCATTGTCCTGATAACCCTTTTGGCTCCTCTCAGGATCTTTCTCCTCAGAGGATTTCTCATGCTCCCACATTTCGCCTTCAGTCAGGAGAGTTGGGATAAGGGGGCATCTTCAAGATGGCAACCTGAAATTAGTGATGTGCCACAGAAATCAGTACAATGCATCAAAAAATGGATGAAAAACATGAATGTATTACTGCCAAGTTTATAAATAGAAAGTAGTGAAATAGACGGTGACATGTTGCAAAATGTCCATATTACAAAGGAGGAAGTGCTGGATGTCTTGAAAAGCATAAAGGTGGATAAATCCCCAGGACCTGATCAGGTGTACCCGAGAACTCTGTGGGAAGCTAGAGAAGTGATTGTTGGGCCTCTTGCTGAGATATTTGTATCATTGATAGTCACAAGTGAGGTGCCAGAAGACTGAAGGTCGGCTAACGTGGTGCCAATCTTTAAGAAGGGTAGTAAGGAGAAGCCAGGGAACTATAGACCAGTGAGCCAGACTTCGGTGGTGGGCAAGTTGTTGGAGGGAATCCTGAGGGACAGGATGTACATGTGCTTGGAAAGGCAAGGACTGATTAGGGAAAGTCAGCATGGCTTTGTGCGTGGGAAATCATGTCTCACAAACTTGATTGAGTTTTTTGAAGAAGTAACAAAGAGGATTGCGGGATGCTGCATTTTTGGAAAGCAAATCATAGCAGGACTTATACAGTTAATGGTAAGGTCCTAGAGAGTGTTGCTGAACAAACAGACCTTGGAGTGCAGGTTCATAGCTCCTTGAAAGTGGAGTCGCAGGTAGATAAGATAGTGAAGAAGGTATTTGGTATGTTTTCTTTTATTGGTCAGAGTATTGAGTATAGGAGTTGGGAGGTCATGTTGCGGCTGTACAGGACATTGGTTAGGCCACTGTTGGAATATTGCATGCAATTCTGATCTCCTTCCTATCAGAAAGATGCTGTGAAACTTGAAAGGATTCAGAAGAGATTTACAAGGATGTTGCCAGGGTTGAAGGATCTGAGCTATAGGGAGAGGCTGAACAGGCTGGGGCTGTTTTCCCTGGTCGGAGGCTGAGGGATGACCTTATACAGGTTTACAAAATTCTGAGGGGCATGAATAGAATAAATAGGCAAAGTCTTTTCCTTGGGGTGGGGGAGTCCACAACTAGAGAGCATAGATTTAGAGTGAGAGGGGAAAGATATAAAAGAGACCTAAGGGGCAACTTTTTCACGCAGAGGGTGGTACATGTATGGAATGAGCTGCCAGAGGAAGTGATTGAGGATGGTACAATTGCAACATTTAAAAGGCATTTGGATGGGTATATGAATAGGAAGGGTTTGGAGGGATATGGTCCGGTTACTGGCAGGTGGGACTAGATTGGGTTGGGATATCTGGTTGGCATGGACAGGTTGGACTGAAGGGTCTGTTTCCATGTTATACATCTCTATGACCCTATGACTCTATGACACAAACATACTTGGGAAAGCAAGCAGTGAGGATGATATAAAGAGTCTGCTGAGGGACATATACAGGTTAAGCGAGTGAGCAAAACTTGGCAAATGGAATATAATGTGCGGAAAATGTGAGGTTACGCACTGTGTCGAGAAGAATAAGGGAGTTGAATATTATTTAAATGGAGAAAGATTGCAGAAAGATATAATTAATCAATAAAAGAGGAATGTTGAAGTCCTCATCACTGAATCACAAAAAGCTGGCATCCATGTTTAAAGGGTAATAGGGAAGGCAAATGGAATGTTGGCCTTTATTTCAAAGGGAATGGAGTATAAAAGTAGAAAGGTTTTGCTGAGACAATATGTGGCATTAGTCAGACCAGAACTAGAATATTGTAAACAGTTCTGAGCCCCTTATCTGAAGAAAAATACAGTGGAACTGCAGGCAGACCTGAGGAGATTCACCAAACTGATACCAGATATGGAGGGACTGTTTTATGAGGAGAGCTTGAATTTGGTGAACCTTTATTCTTTGAAATCTCGAAGAATGAGAGGCAACTTTATTGAAACCTATAAGATTCTTAGGGGATTTGGAGAGGCTGTTTCCCCTTATGAGACCAGAGGCCATAATCTCAGAATAAGAGGTCACACATTTAAGACAGACAAAAGAAGTACTTTGTCTTCTCTCACTGGGTAGTGAATCTCTTGGTTCAATGAGTATTATGGGATGTGATGGGATGGAATGGAATGGGAAGGGAAAAGGGGAAGGGGAAAAAAGGGAAGGGAAAGGGGAAGGGAAAGAGAAAGGGAAATGGGAAGGGAAAAGGGAAGGGGAAAGAGAAAGGGAAATGGG
>NC_057732.1:22299468-22360779 GCF_004010195.1 Chiloscyllium plagiosum | reverse complement strand
AAGGGGAAGGGAAGGGAATAGAGAATAGAATAGATAATAGAATAGAATAGAATAAAATAGAATCAAAGTTATTGTCACGTGCACCGAGGCACAGTGAAAAGCTTTGTCTTGTGAGCAAGAGAGGCAGATCACAAAGTTTAGTACCATAGATAAGTAAGTAATAGGTAAACAGCAGCAAAAACAAAAACACAGGTACAGGTGCATGTTAAGAGTTTTGAGTCCATTCAGTATTCTAA
The DNA here is from genome assembly GCF_004010195.1 of Chiloscyllium plagiosum. Classification (NCBI taxonomy): domain Eukaryota; kingdom Metazoa; phylum Chordata; class Chondrichthyes; order Orectolobiformes; family Hemiscylliidae; genus Chiloscyllium; species Chiloscyllium plagiosum. The sequence goes on along the minus strand of NC_057732.1, from coordinate 22,360,543 downwards.
CAATAGTAGGGTAGAAACTATTTCGAAACTGGCTGGTGCGTGTGTTCAGGCTTCTGTACCTTCTCCCTGAAGGTAGAGGTTGTAGAAGAGCATTGCCCGGGTGGGATGGATCTTTGAGAATGCTGGCGGCCATTCCTTGGCAACGGGCCTGGTGGATGGATTCTATAGATGGGAGGTTGGCCTTTGTGATTGTCTGGGCCGAGTTCACCACTCTCTGTAACCGTCTCGATCTTGAATGGTACAGTTGCCATACCAGGTAGTGAGCTGAACAATGTGTTGCTGGAAAAGCGCAGCAGGTCAGGCAGCATCCAAGGAGCAGGAGAATCGACTTTTCAGGCATAAGCCCTTCTTCAGGAACCTTGGATGCTGCCTGACCTGCTGCACTTTTCCAGCAACACATTTTTCAGCCCTGATCTCCAGCATCTGCAGTCCTCACTTTCTCCTAGTTTTTTTCATACCAGGTAGTGATACATCCAGACAGAATGTTCTCGATGGTCCACCTATAAAAGTTGGGAAGGGTATTTGCCACCTGCCAAATTCCCTCAGCTGCCTGAGGAAGAAAAGACGTTGTAACCAGTGCATCCACATGAAGAGTCCAAGAAAGTTTGTTGTGGACGACCACTCTCTGGAGCTTGACACTCTCCACTCATTCCACTCCATGCTGTTTATGTGTAGGGGGCATGAATAACATCCCACTGAAAGTCAATAATGAGTTCCTTGCTTTTGCCAGCATTGAGAGCTAGGTTGTTCTTAGTGCATCATTTTTCCAGGTCTTCCACCTGCCTATAATCTGTTTTGTTGCCATCTGAGATTCAACCGACTATAGTCGTGTCATCAGTGAACCTGTCTGGCATGAGTCTGGTATTTGGCGACGCAGCCATGGGTATGAGTGAGTACAGTAGGGTGCTGAGTATGCACCTCTGGGGGATGGGGGGGCAGGGGTGTCCAGTGTTGAGTGTAGGAAGAAATATTGTCCCCAGTCTTCACTGATTGTGGCCGGGTCAGGAAACTGAGGATCCAGTTGCAGAGAGTGGGGCTTAATCCAAGATCATAATGTTTCATAATCAGTCTAGAGGGGATAATAGTGCTGAAGGCTGAACTGTAGTCAGCAGTAGGATTCTTACAAAGCTGTTCTTGGTGTCAAGATGTTCTAAATAGGAGTGAAGTATAAGTGATATGGCATCTGATGTGGATCTGTTGGTCCGATAGGCAAATTGGAGTGGGTCAAGAGTAGTGGGGAGGCTGGAGTTGATTAATGCCATGACCAGCCTTTCAAAGCACTTCATGACCACTGAGGTGAGGGCCATTGGGCGGGAGTCATTGAGACATGCTGCATGAGCCGCCTTAGGTACAGCGATGATGTCGGTCCTCTCGAAACAGGCAGGGACAGTGGCCTGTTGCAGGGAGAGGTTGAAGATGTCCGAGAAGATCCCTGCCAGTTGATCTGCACCAGTTGATCATCTGACGTACTTTTGAATTGAGGACTATGAAATACCGCAGAGGTCCCGAGTAGATCCATGAAATGATCCACTGGCAAAGAAATTAAAAGAAGTTCTTAACCTAACAACTGTCAGGATGTGACTGGCACCCAGTCTCATTGACCAGAGGTCCTCAGCCAGCAGCTGACATAGAACATAGAACATTACAGCGCAGTACAGGCCCTTCAGCTCTCGATGTTGCGTCGACCTGTGGAATTATTCTGATGCCCGTCTAACCTACACCATTCCTTTATTATCCATGTGTACGTCCAATGCCCATTTAAATGCCCTTAACATCGTCGAGTCTACTACTGTTGCAGTACTATCTCTGAGTAAAGAAAATACCACTGATATCTGTCCTAAATCGATCACCCTCAATTCACCCTCAATTTAAAGCTACATCCCCTCGTGTTAGCCTTCACCATCCAAGGAAAAATGCTCTCACTGTTCACTCTATCGAACTCTGATTATCTTGTATGTCATGATTAAGTCACCTTTCAACCTTCTTCTCTCCAACGAAAACAGCCTCAGTTCTCTCAAAAGACCTTCCTTCCATACCAGGCAACATCCTGGTAAATCTCCTCTGACGCCTTTCCAAAGCTTCCACATCCTTTCTATAATGCAGTGACCAGAACTGTACACAATACTCCAGGTGCAGCTGCACCAGTGTCTTGTACAGCTGAAGCATGACCTCGTGGCTCTGAAACTCAATCCCCCTACCAATAAACGCCAACGCACCGTATGCCTTCTTAACAACCCTATCAACATGGGTGGCAACCTTCAGGGACTTATGCACCCGGACACCGAGATCTCTCTCTGTTCATCTACATTGTCAAGAATGTTACAATTAGCCCAGTACTCTGCATTCCTGCATTCCGAAGTGAACTACCTCACACTTTTCCACATTAAGCTCCATTTGCCACTTCTCAGGCCAGCTCTCCATCTTATCTATGTCCATCTATAACCCACAACATCCTTCCGCACTATCCACAACTCTGCCTACCTTAGTGTGACCCACAAATTTACTAACCCATCCTTCCCAACGAGACTATTGAAAAAATGAAACACCAAAGAAAACACTTGTTGCCTTACCAACTGATGCACAGAACTTTTTTTTTGGTTGGAGGAGGAGGAGGATGGATGGGAGACACTACCCGAGTAGTGTTTCGGGTAAAGCAACCGCCTAAGTATGTAATCTCGTGACCTCTCCGACTGCCTCCAGGAACTGAACAATGCCCAAGCTAAAAGTAAGTAATTTATACCATATACTCACATATCCCAAAAGGCTCTGCTGCTCCCTGGTGACCTCGTGATCTCTCTGACTGCTTCCAAGAATTGATGGTGGAAGATTATGGCTCAAAATTTCCAAGTCATCTTCTGTGCTTGTTTGAACCCATTTTCAGATTGCTGCAACTAGGCTTTTAGATTCTATCTCAAACTAGAGTTCTCCTTTGACTTGGTGCGTGTTGTCCTGCTGCTGTTCCCTCTGAAGGTTGTGTAGCAGCAGATTGCTGCTTCTGTTGCTGTCGGTGGGCTCTGTTGCTTCTGCAGTGGTTACTTCACGAGAAGGATGGCTGGATTGCCATGATTGTTTTGTTTTCAGCAGGTCTGTGAGAAAAGTAAGGGGAAGTGCACAGTCTTAGTAAAGGGGGTCCTTCACCTTGACATCCTTCCTCATGAAGCTCCAGGTCATTGGCTAGTCGATGTCCAAGGCCCCAAGCACCTTTACTCAATCTCTTGCAATTCTTGAGAGGATAACTCCTTCCCACTGACAAAACAGGAATGTGGAGGCATGTAATACTTGCTGGATTACCTTCTAGACTTTGAGTTTATCACAGTTGATTTTCGGGTCACTATGATGAGCTTTAAAATCTGCGTTTGCTGCAGTGTTTTGCAGGCTCCAATATGACCTACAATATCTCCCCCCTTCTTCACCTTCACCCCTGCCCCCACTGTCTACTGTGCTGTTTACCCATTCACCTTTCATCGTTTCCTTCCACTATTTTGCAGCCCTGTTAAACTGCAATCACTCTCCTATTGTTCCCCCAGATCCCATGACTATTGAGGTGCCACTGTACTTGCTGGTGCTTCCACCAACCCAATTTTGAGTACCCTCCCCTATGCTATGACTATAACCATTCTCTCAGTAAGTGAATACCAGCTGACCAATTCCTAGAGCTAAGCTGCCTGCAGCCTCGACAATGTTGGATTCTTAAGTCACAATTCCTTAAGCTGCGGCAAGTTACCACAGATGTAGTTGTCTACGATCATAGTGTTTTCGAGAAATTCCCATATGCTACTACAGATACAAGACCCTGTCATCTGCAGTTCTGTTCCACTCGTTCTGTGCCTGAAGGCAAATCCTTGGCTCATTGCCTGCTGATGCTTTTTCCCTGAGGTGCTTTTGTTAATGTTGCCTTGTCATGTCTTCCACTCCCAGGGCCAAAGCAGGGATGCAAGAATAGGAACTGAACCCACACTGTCATTATTATTCTGAAAGAAATGTTTGCCATCCAGCCAGCTGAGATAATTGACCCCTCCATCTCCATTTGATTTGTTTCACCAATTTAATTTTGGGAAGGATTTTTCTAATTAATTGTTTTATTTTTAGCATTTTTAAACAGATTAATTGATCTAGTCTAAATAATTAATTAATTAAGTATCACCATTTTTAGGCTCTTACTTTAAATCACTCTCCTAACTCTTAATTTTCTTCTGCTTTAAATCGCTATCCCATTCTCTTCAGTAAATTCTCCAAGCCCTGAATTCATAGGTGAGCTTATAGCACAGGAAGACACACATTCCACACACAAATTTGAGCTTCAATTACTTGTGCATTTTGTTTCAGTCCAAGTTCAATTATTCATATAAAAATGTAAATCTGGTCTATTAAACAGGACGGTTGTGAATTTTTGGCCTCGGGCATTTGGACCTTAAATGGTGAAAATTAATTTCTCAATCCCCATAAGATTGTCACTAATTCAAAAACAAAACACTGCAGATGTTGGAAATCTTAAACGAAAAACAGAAAATGTTGAAAATACTCAGCAGTCAACTGGCTTTTCCAGTTTTTTTTTCCCATTTTTATTGTCACTGATCCAGAAGCTCTCATTTGAAACTCATAGAAATAAAACTTGGACACCGCCAAATTAAAGTTAATTTTATTTATGTCAAAGCATTCGTTTTTTTTCTTAGAAACAGACCCAGAGGGCTACAGTATTCAACTTAAGTGTACGACTTGATCCTCAATGCACACTTCAAAAATGATTCAAAAGACTATCAGTCCTTCACAAAGTTTAAGAAGACCTTGTCATTATTGTAGAAGATATTGAACAAAGAATCAGCCTTTTATCATCAATTTTACAAAATCACATGCAGCAAGAATTTAATTTAATTCTGCTTACATCAGCAGAAGAAATTGCAATGCAACAGGTTGGCTTGAAGAATGTATATGGAAACAGAAGTTGAAATGGGAATACCTGGGCACATAATGTTCAGTCTATATTAGGTTGTCTTCTGCAGGTCAGCTGATAGAAAATGCAGTAGACGTCTGTGGTTTGTTTCTACTTTGTGCTACCAGTACAGGATTGTAGCTTTGGTTGGGATATACCAGCACTGTGACAGCCTACTAACATATTCCGACATTTCTACTTTACAGTAAAAGTCAAGAGTCAAGCAGGTGTCAAACTCAGCCATAATATTGTATTTGCATTTGGCAGTGGCACTGACATAGAGATATCTTCACATTTACACATTAGTGTATTAGTGACAGAGGAGGTTTCTCTGAATATGCAGGGTACAACAGCTCCATTGATTAAAGATTTAATGGCTTGAAGATTGCAGTGAAAGGTTGGGAGCACCTGTACTGTGTTGGACCAACATTATTGTCATAGAATAACCATTAAGGAGCATGTTGGTTGCAGAGGAGACCTCAGTGACTCAGTAATTAAGCAACATATGGGAACAGCACTATCTGCAATTTCCTTTCCAAGCTACTCACCATCCTGACATGTAAGTACTTCGCCATTCAGTGTCGTGTCAAAATCCAGGAAGGTCCAGAAATCCTAATGGCATTGTGGGTCTAACTACAGCTGCTCTACAGCAACTCAAGAAGGCATCTCACCACTATCATCTCAAGATTAGAGTAGTGCTGGAAATGCGTCGCAGGTCAGGCAGCATCCGAGGAGCAGGAAAATTGACATTTCGGACAGGAGCCCTTCATCAGGAATCAGGAGCCCTTCATTAGGCTCCTGCCCGAAATGTTGATTTTCCTGCTCCTCGGATGCTGCCTGACCTGCTATGCATTTCCAGCATCACTCTAATCTTGACTCTAATCTGCAGTCCTCACTTTCACCTACTACCTTCTCAAGGGCAACTAGGGACAGACAATAAATGCTGGCCAGTCATTGATACCACATCCTACCAGTGAATTAAAAAAAAACTATAAAAGATTATTGGTCCATTCATACTGACTTGTCTTAGTCGAAATGTATTAGCTAATGAGTCCTGTCATCAGGGCTGGGCAATTCTGGAGAATAGACGGATAGGAAATTAGGAAAGTATTTCTTAACTTGAAGGATTAGTTCTCTTTTTCACAACAAATCAATGTCAGCATGATCATACACCAGTTCATGCGATTCATGTAGGAAACCTCAAAAGAAATGTAACTGGTGTTGTGTCCTTGACATCATACAGACTTGCCTGCAAATCTGTAACTACTTCATTGTCAGGCTTTCAGGAGTTTATTCAAGGGGTTTCTTCCCCACTGCAGCACCAGGTAGTGCTCATTCAAAACCATTCACATGAAGGCTTGCAGCTGGATAATTCACAACTCAGCAGCAGTGACAAGTCAGAATGGAGCTACATTACTAAAGGCGGAGTTGGTACTGCAGATGCTGGAGATTAGAGTCAAGATCAGAGTGGTTCTGGAACCTGATGAAGGACTTTTGCCCGAAATATCGATTTTCCTGCTCCTCAGGTGAGACCTGACATGCTGTGCTTTTCCAGCACCACTCTAATCTTGACTATATTACTGAAGGGTATATTGGGTTTGGGAGGGGTAAAACATAATAGGTTCCATCTGCAGTCAGACAAAATTTAATATTTTAAGTTAATAAGGGCATCGAACATCAGCTAGGTTGATGAATAAAATTAATTAAATTTGGTGTTGAAGCTTCCTTCAAATTGTGTGATCATCAGACTACCTTGAACTTCCTGCACAGAGTTAATTTATTTTATTTCCGTTGCAATTGCATTTAGATTAGTTTGAAGTGGAATGTCTTATCAATAGTGAGTTTGTATAGCTTGGAGCTGAATATAGACATTCTTCATAATTTAGTTGGCTTGTATTATTATTCATGCAATCACAAAACACTGAAGATACAAGATATTTGATGTTTGCCCTCCAATGTTGTGCATTTTCTTGATGATTGGACCTCTGTTCTGCTACTATCTGTGGATTGTGCCAAAGGACTAAGAGTCAATTCTTTAAAGCTCCAATCTAACTCATGAAATAACCCAACATATAATCCATTATGATGTTGAAAATTTGTAAAGCCAGGCCAGTCAAGAACGACATCAGGAAACACATTCATAAAGATGATGGTAGAAAATCTGAAACTGCCCCCAGAGAACTCTAAATGCTGAGTCACTTGGAACTTTTAGACTATTTTGATTGGTATTTCTTAGGTAAGGGTATCAAAAGGTATGGAGCAAAGGCAGATAAATGGACCTGAGATGAATTCAACATGATTGAATTGAATGCCAAATGACTGAATGGCTGCTTCATATTAATAATACTCCTACATTTTTCTGAGGTCTTCTTTATGTTATTGGAAATGAAGTTGTTCAATTAGGCCGAGCTCAAAAGTGGACTACTGTATACTGTTAAGAAATGACTAGACCAGCCATGTGATCAGATAATGCAACATGACAAATTTTAATGGAATATTATCCCACCACCCCTTTATTGAGTTCAATTGATTTTTTTTTTGTTACTTCTCCAGAAATTAGTTTTTCTCATCTGAAACCATCGTTAGAAATAGATAACTGTGATCCAGAACAAATGATGATTTGGCAAATGCAATCAGACTGCTTTCATACCTTGTGGATTACCAATAAGATTACAAAAATCAAACAAGGCTAAATTCAGTTAACTCATGGCACATCTTGATAACAGTGCCTGGATTTATTCCTTTGTCCTTTGGATATGATAAGCAGGAAGGCAATATTCAGATCATGGTGGGTGTGGGGTGCAAGAGTGCCAATGCAATGTAATTTCAAAACAGAGCCTGTGTGTTAACCAGCTGTTAACTGAGTCACTGAAGTTCGAGTGAAAATTTACAACTGTTGGTAAATGCACAAATTTAATGGTTTTACTCTGTGTAGAGTCACTCAGTTCATTTCAATTTTGCAACTATTTTATGTTTAAGTATTTATCCAATTCCCATTGTGAGATGTATAGAGAAGTAAGCAGATAGTTTAGGCTAGTTGGTCATGGAAAATGTTGCCTCCCAGTCATGCATTTCTCATGCAAAGTCCAAGAAAGTCCAGAGTATTCAGAGAAGCTAGGCTGGAAATTCTTACCAGATCAGGCAGTATATGAGACAGAAACAAAGAGTAGAGTAGATTTTATATTTCATTTCTACTATATACAACTGATACAATAAAAAACGACTCAGCGTTTCTCCGGGACCAAGGTGCAACATGGACAACATAAACTACACAATCATACAAAGGGCGGCACAAAGTGCAGAAGAAGTGCAAATTAGTGTAATAAAAGAATGACATTCAATAGACATTGTTCTAGCAGCAATTTAAAGTTGTGCAAAGAATTTCAGATGGAAAACAGTCCAATCATACAGTGTTAAGTAGCCTGATGGCTTGGGGGCAAAAATTGTTGCACAGTCTGGCCATAAGAGACCGAATGCTTCTGTATCTTCTGCTGGATGGCAGGAGGGAAAAGAGTTTGAGTGAGGGGTTTGTGGAGTCTTCCACAATGCTCTTAGCCTTTTAGATGCAGTATGTGGTGCAAATGTCTGTAATGGAGGGAAGGGAGACCCCGATGATCTTCTCAGCAGTCCTTACTATCCATTGTCGAGTCTTAAATTCTGAGACAGTGCAATTCCCAAACCAGGCAGTGATGCAGCAGCTCAGCAACTCTTAATGAACCCTCTGTAGAATGTGGTGAGGATAGGGGTGGGGGAGGAGGTGGGCTTTCCTCATTCTATGCAGAAAGTGGGGATGCTGCTGGACTTTCTTGGCAATGGAGCTGGTGTTGAGGGACTAGGTCGGATTCTCTGCCAGGCGGTCACCAAGAAATGTGGTGCTCTTCAAAATCTCCATGGGGGAATTGTTGACGTCCAGTGGAGAGTGGACGCTCTGTGTCCTCCTGAATTCTTTCGTTTTGTCCATGTTCAGAGATGGGTTGTTCACTCTGCACCAGTCTGTTAGCCGCTGCACCTCCTTTCTGTATGCTGGCTCATCATTCCTACTGATGAGATCCGCTACAGTCATGTCATCAGCGAATTTGATGTGATTCGACCAGTGTGTTGCTGTACAATCATGTGTCAGTAGGGTGAACACTAGTGGACTGAGCACACAGCCCTGGGGGGGCCCACTGGTCAGTGTGATGGTGTTGGAGAGGCTGTTCCCAGTCTGGACTGACTGAGGTCTCCCAGTCAGAAAGTCCAGGATCCAGTTACAAAAGAAGGTATTTATGCCCAGCAGACTCTGCTTTCCAATTAGGTGCTGCGGAATGATAGTGTTAAAGACAACATCTTAGGTTGATGACGTATCATCAGAACTTGAAAAAAGGTTCAAGATACAAAAGGTTTTAAGCACACATGGAATTGGAGAAAGGAAGGAGGGGAAGAAAGAACAAAATTAGAGGTCTGTGTTCATTGGATGACCAGGGAGATTAAATGATAATAGAGATAATAATGGCAAATCTGGTGGTAATAGAGCACAGTAATAAATAAAAGATGTGTGCAGAGGAGATGCAGCAGCAGTATCCATCACCCAAAACACAGTAGCAGTGGTTATGATCTGAAATTGTTGTCTACATTAGTAAGGCAGGAATGTTGACCAGTGCTCAACTGAATGATGAAATGCAGTTCCCTGAGTTTACAGTGACACCATCAGAACAGTGTTGGAGGCTAAGGACAGAAAGGTCAGAATGGAAGTAAGTGGCAAGCAACCGAAACTTCTTCGTCCTATTTACAGACTGAAAGACGTTCTTCAGCAACATACGTGTCTAATCGCCCCAGTGTAGAAAATATATCACATTTGGCATGACATATACAATACAAGTAAATCACTGTATAACCTGGACAAAATATTGGGGCCTTGGCTAGTGGGAAAGGAAGTGATGAAATAGCCTGCATTATATGTCCTTTGTTAGTACACCAGCGAACAGAGAAAATGTATTGACGTACTGAAAGCAGAGACAGGGGCTGCTATTTTAGATGGAAGAAGTCATGATAAGAGAAACAAAAATGGCACAAAATGATTCTTTGAGTATGGAGGCTGATGAGGTGGAATAGAGAACCAAAATAAACTCGACCACAGTTCTGAGAAGCAGGGGAAGGGTGAGGGTAGAAATGTAATAAATTGGTTGGACACTGATGGGGACTCTGTTAACCTTGGTGAAGGGGTATCCTCTATTAAGAAGAAAGGAAAATATATGAAAACACTGGTATACAAAGTACTATTGACATAATTTCTAGGTTAGTCTGTCAATGAACACCTTTTATGATCCCATTGCCCACTATCTCCAACAGCTTTCTAGGTTATATTTCTTCCCACCCCTCTCCTGTAAAGAATCAATTTTCTACACTTCATTTCTCTATCACCTCGGTCGACTGTGTAGAGTTTGCACATTCTCCCCATGTTTGTGTGGGTTTCCTCTGGGTGCTCTGGTTTCCTCCCACAATCCAAAGATGTGCAGGCCAGGTGAATTGGCCATGTTAAATTGCCCATAGTGTTAGGTACATTAGGGTAAATATAGGGGAATGGGTCTGGGTGGGTTACTCTTCAGAGGGTCAGAGTGGATTTGTTGGCTGAAGGGCCTGTTTCCATACTGTAGGGAATCTAATCTAAACTCTGCCACCAACCGTCTGGCTAAGTCAGCTTCCACAACAGTGTGCCTGAAATGCTTCATCATGATTGACAGGCCTTTCACTTTGTTCGTCATATTTTCTGCTCTTCTGACTTACCCCTTCCAGATTAATTATAGGGTTCCTCTTGTCTTCATCTTTCACACTTTTATCCACAATATTGAACAGATTCTCTTCCATTATTTTTGCCACCTCCAGAGAGTTGCCACCATACCATCAAACACAGGTTTCTTGTCCTCTCCTGTGAGCATTCTAACAGTCTGCCAATCTGTACTACCGTGGCTCAATTTTCCATTACCACCAAAATCTACTACCCATCACAAAACACTTTCTTATGCACATGCACTGGATAAAAGACCTGTCTCTTTACCTTCTAAATTTCCCACTGTCCAGTGACTAAAGACTTGTTTCCTGTAAAATAAAGATTTATTTATATTTTGTTTAATTCAACACAGTGTATTCAGTACTTACAGTCTCATCACCATTGGGGAGTCCAACTGTAGATTGGATGGTCACTTTGCTGCACATACCTGTTCAATCCCTATTTGCAACCCCTAGATTATAACATTAAATTGTTATTGCACTCTCCCTCTGAGGTCTCTGGTCATCTACCGACTTCACTGTTCCAATAAAATAGTCAAATATTCTATGGACAGCACTTCATCCTCAATTAGGCATCTTATAACCTTCCAAATTCACCACTGAGTTCAATAACCTCAGGTCATAATTACTATTCCTCTTTTCTCTGGTAGCAAATGCTGGTAATGATTTTACCATTTACACTCTTTTGAACCAATGTTTTGATTATTTTCAGGTTTCCAGTATCTGCAGTATTTTGTCTTTGTACTAGTCAAGGCTTAAAGCCAGACAATGCATGTCTCAGAAATAAAGGAGCAGCACATTAGGTGTTATATATCTGAACTAAAGAACAAGCACTTAGGGATGACACAATGTAATCTCAAATACCAACATTCACATATATAACAGAGGGAATAAATGCTCCTCATTTGATTAATACACTGTGTCATATGTACTAGCCTTTAATTACAACGGAGCAGGAACACAGGGTAAACCTTGAAGGAAGTTATTATCTTGACAACTCTGCTCATGCTTCATTTGGCTTGCTCTGGAAGTCTTGAAACACGTGGCACAGCTTTGCATCTGCAGGTGTGGAAGGAGATTGTCAATTCCCAATTCTGGTTCAGGATGCATTAGTTTCAAGGGCAGTGCTTCTCTGTAATTAAGAAGCAGCTGCCGTTAGACGATAAGTGGCAGAGTGGATAAGGACAGTACATCTCTGTTATCTCCACTCTTATTCGTTCCCCTCCACTATATCAAGTGACACAGCACACTCATTAAATATGGTGTAATTTGAAATTCTTGGATTTCATTGCCTGACCTATTGTGATATTTAAAGGTTCCACTTGGACTTTAAACCTCTTATTGTGCAGGACCAATTCCCTTCCATTTGAACACTGAGAGAGTATCTTAACGAGATAGTCATGAATTAAGCCAAGAACATGAGTAAAGAAAACACAACATTCTGCTTTTGTTTCTGTTATGATGAAGGTGGAAGGATCAATCCTTTCCTTCAGAGGTGACACGGAGGATAAAGATTTGGACCCATAGAAAGCGATGAAGTCACAGCCATGGTTGCAGCTGCACCTTGCATCTCTGTGTTGCTGCTGATTTATATTCATAATCATAATCAACAGTGTACTGTCTATCAATAGACCAGCATTGACATTTTGTAATCATGGCTAGAATAAAATTTGGAGTTTGTTCAAATAAAATTGAAGAAACTGCAAAAGAAAGAGAAAGCAACCCCATTGCTGTGAACTATCTGATTGCACAATCTGATGAATATCACTGCAGTTACCTTCTGGTTACACACATGCAAAGGCATGACTTAACCTTAATGCTCATTCCAAGTGTTGGGGATGGAGTTGAGGTGAGAAAAGATACGAGGGTGCTCAAGTGTGAAAGCTGAGGGTAGATTTTGTAAATTCCCTCCACACTTACTAAATAATAATTCTCAAATTTGCATGTAGTGTAGGGCTAGCACACATGTTCACTCCATATGCTACTAGCTCAAAGGTCCAACTGCAATTTAATGACAGATCTTGAGCAGCAAGGAATTAGAGCTCTAAAGTTGTTGTGTGATTGCTCCTGGCATATTGCTTGAGCTAAAGAAGGGCTTATGACCAAAACGTCGATTCTCCTGCTCCTTGGATGTTGCCTGACCTGCTGCGCTTTTCCAGCAACACATTTTTCAGCTCTGCTCTCCAGCATCTGCAGTCCTCACTTTCTCCTATATTGCTTGAGGCCAAGTGTAAATTCAGGTTTGTGTTTCGTACATCATAACTATATTTAGGGAGCTACAGTAGTGATTCATAAATTACTGCATTTATTTTTCTAAATGAATTAATGACTGAGTTATAGTAAAATAATTATGAATCAGGAATGTAAACATAGTGAAATCATTTGAATACTACAAAGGTGGAAATAAGAAATATTTTCAGATCTCATCCTATTCTTCAGAGGGGAAGTCAGTATCTCTGAGTCAGACAGAGGGAAGTGCTAATCTTTGATTTCTACTCTCTGCTGCATTACCTGGTCTCAGCTAGCACAGTTGCTAGTGCATTATGATCAGCCTATCACCAACCGTGTAAGGAGGGGTTGGTCAGGGATTATCACCACATTGCATACAGGGTGAGGACGTGACTACATTCTAGCATTATCGTTTTTGTGGATGAATGACTTACAGGCATTTACTGCTGAGCCTCATATGGTAATATTAGCACAATAGGAGGGCCACTATTGTCCATGGAACCAGGACCCTTAAGGAGTGGGATGTTGTACATGTAGATAGTGTCATAGGATTTTGAGTCATAGAGACACAGATAAAGTCATAAGAAACAGACGCTTTGGTCTAAATTGTCCATGCTGACCAGATATCCTATATAAATCTAGTCCTATTTACCAGCATTTGGCCCATATCCCAATAAACCCTTCATATTCATATAGCCATCCAGATGCTTTTTAAATGCTGTAGTTGTACCAGCATCCAACACTTCCTCTTGTCATTCCATCTGTACACCACCCTCTGCGTGAAACTGTTGCCTCATAGGTACCTTTTATATTTTTCCCCTCTCACCCTAAACCTATGCCCACTAGTTCTGGACTCTCCGACCATAGGGGAAATACCTTGCCTATTTATCCTATCCAGGACCATCATGATTTTATAAACTTCTAAAAGGTCACCCTTCAGCATCAGACACTCCAGAGTTAATAGCCCCAGCCTATTCAGCCTCTCTCTATAGCTAAACCCCTCCAATACTGGCAACATCCTCATAAATCTTTTTTGAAGCCTTTCAAGTTTCACAAAATCCTTCCTCTAACAGGAAGACCAGAATTGTACTTAATACTCCAAAAGTGCCCGAACCAATGCCCTGTGGAGTTATAACATGTCCTTCCAACTCCTATATTCAGTGTGCTGACCAAAGGCAAGCATACCAATGCCTTCTTCATGTAGTTAACTATTGCTGTGCTGATCCTAAAGTGTTATGAAGGAGGTGGGAACTGTTTGTTCTGCTAGGGAGTGGGGGTGAGTTATGGTGCGTTTGTATGCAGGAGCTGGTTGTGGGTTTTGCGGGGTTTTTTTTGCTTCTTAGTAAACTGGCTTTGTAGCATCCGCATTCTTCGTCCTGTGTCTCCCTGGAAAGGTACAAAGCCAATAAATGGAAAAGGGGGAAACATTGTCAATAAGAGATACCGTATATATTCAGGTAGTAGCTATCCTCAAGTATAACTTGACTCCCAACATTTAGCCAAAAAATTGAAATTCTTTCTACTTAGCACCTGCTGTCCATTGAAGTCAAAGTGGTCCTGGTGTAAATCTCTTCATTTAAAGGCAGCTGGGCAGCTCCTCGTTTATGCTAAATAACAAAAATACTTTTTGGCTCCTTTTATTCTGGGGGATGGGGCTGCTGGCAACGTTGTGATCAGTTCACATAATGCTATAAATGGTTATATAGCACGAAGATAGGAGACAGCACTAATCCTCCATGCCCTCAGCGCTGTCTACACACTTGGTCATTCTGGAGATGCAGGTGGTGTAATCCATGAACTGGATACAGTCCCTGGACACACAGTGTTCTTGCTGCAGTTTTACAATGACAATTACTGGTGCAGCCTCACGTGCAGCATGAAGTGCAGAAGTGTACTGCAAATGAACTGGAGATGTGCTCGAAAGTTTCTTAGAGTCTGTCACATGTTGGTTATCAATGTACATGGATGGGTGTCTGTGTGGCTGATACCATGGAGTGTGCCCTGAGGTATTTGTGCTTAATGTCCAACATGGATGGCCTTTGAAGAAGCTATGAGCTGAAGTTGCCAGGTCGGCACTCTGATTTCCATGTCACGAATCTAACTTGTACAGCATGGCTGGTAAGATGCTGAAAAGCGCAGCAGGTTAGGCAGCATCCAAGGAGCAGGAGCATGGCTGGTAAGATGGGAAACTGAATAGTAATAAGGTTAATTAGGCCATTAATAAGACATTTAGCAAACTTTAATTTCCTTTCATTGGCACCTTGGCCTAGTTAGAAATTTGCCTTGCTGTCTTGCGAACACAAGAAAGTTGCAGCAAGATGCTCCCAGTCCCCTTCGCCAGACATATAAGGAGAATGTTATTTCTGCCTTGCCATCTTAGTATTGAATGACAAGTCATTTCATGAGCCTGTGACCCTTAATATTAAACTCCTATCAGCTAGGGAAAATTCCTCTCAACATCAACTATATTAAGCTCTGGGGTGGCACAGTGGCTCAGTGGTTAGCACTGCTGCCTCACAATGCCAGGGACCTGGGTTTGATTCCAGCCTTCGGTGACTGACTGTGTGAAATTTGCATGTTCTCCCTGTATCTGCATGGGTTTCCTTCAGATGCTCTGGTTTCCTCCCACAGTCCAAAGATGTGCAGGTTAGGTGGATTAACCATGCTAAATTGGCCATAGTGTCCAGGGATGTGTAGGCTAGACTTGGAAAATGAGGAGAGGGTGGCATCTGGATGGGATACTCTTTGGAGGGTTGGTGCTGTGCTCAATGGACTGAATAGCTTCTTTCTGCATTATTGGAATTCTATTATACTGTTTAGCTCGGACACAAAGGCAAGAAACTGGACATAGTTGACACCAGATAGGCCTGACAAGATAGGCCTCACCAGATTTCCTGCCAGATTCTACCAGAAATCCCACCATTGTCTTTTTGACCATTGCCCTATTACAATTGGAGTGAGATCCTTTAAAAAAGCTCAACATGTAAAGTAACGCTTGTTGAGTTTCTTAAAGTGGCAACACGTGACATGCCAGGGAAGTGGGATTAGGCTGAACAGTTCTTTCCTGCCTGACTGTATAACAAGAAACCTCTTTGTACTGCTCAGTTGACTTATGTTATGATATCTCTGTAAACTCATGATTCATCTTACAACACAATGGAAGATACTTCTGCCAGTGAGATAAGAAGCTGTGCTTCAGGAAGCAGAAATCAGAAGCTGCTGAAGAAACCAGGTAGGAGAGGTCGAGCACAAGGAGCCTCAGTCGGAACAATTCTCTCAATAGTGGGATTAGGCATCCCTTTCAAGGGAGCTGCTCATAACAGTAGCTTAGGACAGGGTTACACATTTATTTACTCTTCTCTGCTCTCGAGAGATTTGAATCCCCAGCTCTTTTGTGAAATATTATCAAAGCAGCAGTTTTTCTGATGGATTAGCCAACATAGAAGCAGAATCTGTGATCACTCATTGGCTGTCAGCTTCTAACTTCCCATTTACACATTGGCCATCATCTCTGACCCTCCTCATCGAGCTGATGGTCTAAACATTTTTCTAAGATAATTTATAGCTCCTTTCTGGCAAAGGATGTGTGAAATCACGTTGCTGGGGAATACATCATGAGCAGCTCACAATATGTACCATCCTCAAGAAATATTGCTAGCGATATCATTCAAGGTCAAAGTAGTCCTTTTAAAATGCCAAAATACAAAGGGAAATGGAAGGAGATCATTATACTTCCACACACTTCCAAACTAAAACAAAACAAACCTATTAAATAGACAAAAACTGCAATCAAGAGGCAGGACCATATTTAAAGATTGTGTCCAAAAATACAGGATACAGTCCTGACAGGAATCCTGGAATCCTGCAGAACAGAATTTCATCATCAAAACAACAAACGCATTTACAGCAGAGCATGCCTCACTCTGTTGTTTCAATGTCCAGGACAGAGTTTGGCAGCTTTTGTGAAGAGTTAAGTATTAGAAAGTGAGGACTGCAGATGCTGGAGATCAGAGTCAAGACTGTGATGTTGCCAAAGCACAGCAGGTCTTGCAGCCTCTGAGGACCAGGAAAATCAACATTTTGGGCATAAGCCCTTTATCGAGAGTTTATGCACAGAACATTGATTCTCCTGCTCCTCAGATGCTGCCTGAGGAGTTAAGTATATCAGGAAAATGAAGTTGTAGGGTGGTGGTGAGGGTTTTGGGCAGATGGTTGAGGGGAAGTGTGTGCCAAGGGGGTAGAATGCCAATTAAGTGAATTAATGCTGAAGGTAGATTGGGGGAATGGGGAGTGGTTGGGTCTCATAGACATTTACAGCACAGAGGAAGGCCATTTGTTGCATTGTGCCTGTGCTTGTCAACAAAGATCTGAATACACACTAAAACATTTTCAAATTGTTGACCCATAGCCCTTGAGGGTACGACAGTGCAAATGAGTATCTAAATGCTGCTTAAATATTTCAAGAGTTTTGCCTCAACCATTCTTTCAGGCACTGAGTTTCAACTTCCATCAATCTTTGGATGAGGAAAATGTCTCCTCAACCCCTCTCTTAAATATCTTTTTTTTTAAAGTCTGTGTTATCTGGTTATTGACCCATTCGCTCATGGAAAAAGTGCTTTCTGATCTATTCTACTAATACACCTCATAAGTTTATACGCCTCTGGCAAGTTCTTTTGCAATCTTACCCTCTTCAAGAAAAGCAAATCCGATCTTTCCAATCTTTCCTCATATCACAGACCTTCCAACCCAGGCACCATCACTATCGATCTCCACTGGACTATCTCTAGTGTAGCTCAGAAATACAAACAGTACTCTAGTTGTGGCCTAGCCAACATTTTATACAATTCGAATAAAGCCTCTCTGCTCTTGTATTCTAGACCTTAGCTAATAAAGGCAAATATACAATATGGCTTCTTAACCACATAATCTATCTGTCTTGCTACCTTCCAGGATCTGTGGATTATGCACACTAAAGTCCCTTTCCAATGGGGATGTTATATTGCAGCTGGACAGAACATTAGTTAGGCCACTTTTGGAATATTGCATTCAATTCTGATTTCCCTGCTATAGACATATGCTGTTAAACTTGAAAAAGTGCAGAAAATATTTACAAGCACGTTGCCAGGGTTGGAGGGTTTGAGCTAGAGGCTATTTTCCCTGGAGCGTCAGAGGCTGAGGGGTGACATTATAGAGATTTATAAAATCATGAGGGGCATGGATAGGGTGAATAGCCAAGGTCTTTTTCCCAGGATTGGGGAGTCCAAAACTGGAGGTCATAGGTTGAAGATGAGGGGGAAAGATTTAAAAGGGACCCAAGGGGAAACATTTTCATGCAGGGAGTGCTGTTTGTGTGGAATGAGCTGCCAGAGGAAGTAGTGGAGGCTGGTACAACTGCAACATTTAAAAGGCATTAAAAGGTACATGAATAGGAGGGGTTTAGAGGAATATGGGCCAAATGCTGGCAAATGGTACGAGAGTAATTTAGGATATCTGGTTGGCATGGACGAATTGGACCAAAGGGTCTGTTTCCGTGCTGTACAACTCTATTACTCCATGACTCCTCTTCAATATTTTCCAATGTCCTCCCATTTATAGTGTAGTTCCTTGTCTTGTTAGGCCTCCCTGAAGTAGGAAAACTTTGCATTTTCTAGCTGAAATTCCATTTGCCACTTCTCTGCCCACCTGACTAGTCCATTCCTGCAATTAATGGCTATCATCCTCACTACTTGCTATCCTTCCAATTTTGTGTCTTTGTTTAACATGCCCCCCTACATTCAAGACTGAATCATTAATGTACACCATAAACAAAGTTTTCAGCATCAACCCTTGTGAAAACCCACTAGGATCAGACTTCCAGTCATGAAAACTTTGCCCTGCTTGTTGCCGGTCTGTCGATTTTGGATCCACTGTGCCACTTAGCCTTGGATCCCATAGGATTTCACTTTATTGACCAGTCTGCTATAGGTGTTTATTAAAGGACTAGCAAAAGTCCATGTAGACCACATCAAATGCACTACCCTTACCAACACAACTGGCTACCTTCTCAAAACTTTCAATCAAATTTGTCAAATTCAACAATCTCTAAATTGTCTGTATTTTTTCTTGATCCTAAACTTTACGTCTCATGACAGTCATGGCTCTCTGTCTTGGTCTCACATTTCATTTTCACAAAAATACTTTCTTACACATTGGCCTAGCACTCTTATTATTTCCTCCTTGATTACTCTGGCACACTTTTATCTGCTAACTGCTCTTCCCATTCTCCTTGGTCCAACTTATATCTTCATAAAATTAGTCTATCCTGAGTTTAGAACTTCCATCTCATCCTTTTTGTTTCCATAACTATCCTAAACCTAACTGAATTATAGTCACCATCTCCAAAATGTTCCCCAATTGATACACCTCCCACCTGTTCAGGTTCATTTCTGAATATTAATCCCAGAACTGCTGTTTCCTTTTCTATGTTGTAGCTAAAAATTATTTTCCTGGATGCAATTTAAGAATTTTGTTCCCTCCCCACAGTGCATACTAAAACTAATGTATGTACAGATAAAATCCCTTCTTATTACTTAGTATTTTTCCACTTCTCTGAAATTTGATTATGTATGTGATCATCTGTCTCTCCCTGAATGTTTGAGGACTTATAGAACACACCCAACAGCACGTTTGTCTCTTTTGTGTATTTTGTTTGATTTAATGAATCTTCAAAGAGTTCCACTTCCTCACTGCTATAGTTGATTCCTTGGTCAATATAGTGGCCTCCTTCTTTTTCTATCCCCCTCTCTATTTCCTGTGAATCCCTATCAATAGGAATTTTGAATCACCAATCCTGCTCATCTTCAAGCCACATCTCAATCACGGCTATGTATTGTATTCCAAAATGCCTACCTGAGCCCACAGCTCATTTGTCTTATTCCTCACTATTGCTAAATTCGCTTCTATCTTATCGAGCCTGTGTTTCCTCTGCCTTCCAGACTTTCAAACAAGCATTTTAACTTACAATTCCAACTCAGGATCCCTACCAATCCAGTTTAAATCCACTCCATTAGCATCAGCAAACCTCCCTGTGAGGATATTTGTCTCATTCCTATTCAGATATAACTCATCCAATTGGTACAAGTCCCAGTTCTCTCACAAAAGATCCAAATACCTCAAGAATCTAAAGCCCTAACCCCCTTACACCATCTTTCCAGCTATACATTCAGCTTCTCTACCCTTCTATTCCTGTACTCACCACTGCGTAGCACTGAGAGTAATCCAGAGACTGCAATCTTTGAAGTCCTACTTTTCAACTTCCTTCCTAACACCCTAAAGTCTGCTTACAGGACCTTATCTCTCCTTACTCCTGTGACATTTATCCCAACATGGACCATGGCCTCTGTCTCTTCACTATAACCCCTCAACCATCACTGCGACTGCATCAGAATATTCTGCATGACGTGTCCACTCCTCACATTAACAAAGTCCCATCCATTAATGCTCTGCCATTCCTTTTCCTCCCCCTATGAAGTCACCCACTATGCCATGGCCTTGGCTCTCTACACTCACCATTTTCTAACACTCAAAAACTGTTTGTGTGCAATATGCACCTGGAAGATCCCCTCATTACCTGTGTGCCCTGCTTCTTCTGTCTGGCAGTCACCCATTCCTTCTCTATCTGTAGTTCCTTAAAGGAGCCAGATGACCATGTCCTAAAATGAGCTATACATGAACCTGCTAGCCTACTAAATGCAACCCCACCTTCCCCGCGCCCTCAACCCGCCCCAAGCTGCCACTCAAGCTCCAAACTCCTGGGCTTGAGTTAATCCAGTCAGAGGCACCTCTTGGACACATGGCCATCCAGACCACTGGGAATGTTTAGTATTTCCCACACATTGTGCAGGATGTGTAAATCAGGGTCCTGAGCTTCCCTAACATACCTTAACTAAATCAAACATAGACTGCTTTTATTTTCCCCTTATTTCTACATAAGTACAGATCTTTCTTTATATTAGACAACCAGAAACCCTTAATTCTATCAAGTGTAGAACTTTAGTTTTGGTGTTCTAGAAAATTAATCATCCTGCTCAAAGATGTTCCTACATTCCTCCGAAGCTATTGGGACTGCAACATGGGTCTCCTGGCTTAAAGATGGGGACACTACCACTACTTCACAAGTGCCCTTGTCCTTACAGTTTTAATTTAATTCCATATCTAGTCACAAGGGACAAAGGAGAAATATCCTCCAATTACATGCAGTTTGACATTACACTTTGACCTTTGTCAAATCAGCTCCCCCAATTGGTCTGTCTGTTTTCCGGTTCCTGTCTGCCCTTACTACTCCTTACCACCACTCCCAAGTCCCACACAGCTCTACCTTAGTCTGTCTGCTTCTGAGAACTTTATATGACATCTTTGTATGAATGCCACTTGACCATTTGCTGCCGGGTCACTCTGTTCTTCTGCACATCCTCTGGGAGTGACCCATTGTTTAACTGATGCAGTATTCTTACATTATAACTGAGCATTGTTTGTGCATTTGAGGCTTTTTGTTTCAGAGCATTGACTCAGACTGTCAGTATTGCTGTTTGGTCTACGCTTTATGTTGATAGTCAAGTGTATCTTTAAAGTATAAGTTCTATCACTTTTTTTATGAGAAGGCCTTTCTCTTCTCAAGATTGGTCAGATATTCTTCCTGATTTCAGCTCCCAAGACAATCTGAATAGCTTTCCCCAAAGTCAGAACTTATTTGAACTGTAACAATTCTGAACAAAGGAAAACACTGAAATTCATTATGAATGTTGTAGCGCTAATGGTCCCACAGTTATCTTGTACAATGCACAATGGTTTTGCGAAAAAAATTGTAAACACTTTGTTAAGCTGCATTTCCCCATGTAGAAACACTGTCTCATGACTGAAAGTTCTGGTTTTGAAATAGTTTTAATTACACAACTCTTCTCTCCTTTCAACATCAGAACAGACGATAAGTAGATCCAAGTCAATTAACATCTTCCTCTAGTCTCAACCTCTCTTGAGACCAGACAGCATACTATACACCATAAATACAACAAAATCATGTATTT
This sequence comes from Chiloscyllium plagiosum, assembly GCF_004010195.1. Classification (NCBI taxonomy): domain Eukaryota; kingdom Metazoa; phylum Chordata; class Chondrichthyes; order Orectolobiformes; family Hemiscylliidae; genus Chiloscyllium; species Chiloscyllium plagiosum. The sequence continues at coordinate 22,338,556 of NC_057732.1, read as the reverse complement.
CTTGCTGTTCTCCATGTGGCTGGTGACTGATACATTGTTGCCAAGCATTTGACTGCAGAGTAACAGCACTATGGATGGATATCTGCATAACGATTAGTTCCTAGGGCTTTATGTGTAGCAGAACATGTGAAGTAATTTAATACACAGCCTGTACTCTGCAATAATATTATAATCTATAGCCTTAGCCTTCCTGCAACTAATAATCACAGCAATGTATGGACAACAGGGGCTTGATTAACTGAAAATCTCTTATCCACCATTGCACTGTCCTGATTTGAATTATTATCACAAGGTGAAAATTCCAAACTCCCTCCCTGACAGCACAGAGGGTGCTCTTACACAACAGGCCCAATTTGAGATGGGTCTTGGATATGTAATGGTCTGGAATCCCCCACCATGGGCATTGGACTTTAACCAGTCATTCACCCTCTGTTTTTCAATACTTTTGAGGTGAAATTGATCTGGACCAGATATCTTTTGACAAACACACCACATTAAAACAAAAATACAACTTGGAGCCATTATCGTAAAGATCAAATTTCTGAACTTGGATAAATAACGTTGATAGATACTTTTTTTCACGTTCAATATACAACAATGTGAAGAGATAGATGCATTTCTCTCTATTCCTCAGCGATAAAACAGGGATCAGTCTCCCAACATTTCATTGCCATAATCACAGAGTTTGCTCACACTGCCTGCCAGTTAGTTGGTAGCAGCTAATCGGTCTGGTGATAATTTATACTCTGAGACTGTGCTGCATGCACCCCATTCAATACATCATGGCTCACAAGCTGTCATATAATTCATGCACTTGTTGAAAGGTTCAGGATTTTGCCTCTTTGATCACAAGCTTCAGTGAAGCAGAGAATGCAGTTTTCTCCATTTTGTCCTCCTGCTGACCTAAGTTTCAGGTGAAACACAGAAAGAAAATGATGTCTTTTTTTCCCATTAGAGCATTACAAGCTTTAGGTTCCTGTATTAGAAATAGAAAGTAACCATTCAGCAAATTAAAAAACAATGCTGTCTGTAAATTAAACTATCTAAAGGAATTATTTGCACTGTGCCATATAAAATGCATAATTTATTTTGCTAAAATAACGCTGACATCATAGTCAAATGGAAAGAAAACTGTCAGAGATTTTGTATAAATTTTGAGTTTGGTTCCACTTCATCTGGTTTAGCTAGGCACTTACCAGATTCTGAGCTGCTAAATATTCATGAAGAAAGAAGCATTGTTAAAGATCAATTTTAATGCAAGACATGAATAAACGTTTGCCTGAGTGTCTGTTGTGGTGGGGGTGGATCTGAGGTGGGTGGTGGGAGGGGTTGTTATCGACGGGCTATCGTCATGTTGTGACATCAGCATGAGGGTGGGTCAGCTTTAATTTTATTTAATGTGCCTGCTTGTGACACGTAGTTCACCTGCCAACTATGATTTTCACGTAAAGTTCTAGCCAAAGCAGGAATGTGCCTCTTAAAGCATGGCCACATCCACTTATTTGAATTTAGCTGGAAGAAAGTTAGAATTCATAATGACAGCTGCACAGTAAATGGATTGTTACTTTTCTCTATTCAATGTAAACACACCAATCATAACGCTGAAACAGTCATGTAAGTTGTTTCCTTAAATGTGTGCAGACAGAGTGAACTGGAAATCAGAGTGGACATATCTGACTTAATCCTCGTCTGTATCTGAGTGCAGGTTCATGTACCATTCTGGTTCAGTGGCAGTGATTGACAGCTATTTAGATATGCACCCGTAAAGATACACACACATCATACCAAAGGCTTCATTGTCATGACCCAAGCCCTCCAACCAACTAACCTCTCCATAGACGAAATCTTAACCTGATAAGGAATGCTGCAAAAAAGCAGACTTCTCTGTCAGATTAAGTTGCAATGTACCCTTTACTCAGGTCCTTTTGCCTGATTAAATAAAGAGTTAAAATGATGTATTGCTATGGCATGATGAACAGAGTGTAGGTGGCCTGCGCACTGGGAGAGATGGCTGGTGTCACTGTATGACTGTGAGAAGGAGACTTTGACAAAGCATGACTGCATCACTCCCTTTCCCAACTAGCAGCCTGCCCCTCCAGGCAAAACAAGCCAGTCTGAAGATCTGCAGCCTCTTCTGCACTACTCTTCAGGTAGATCCAAGAGAGTGGCATTTGGTCTGTACCCTCGTTGTGATCTCCTCTGTGCCTTTCCAGATTTTCTGCCTTCTAAAGGATACAACTGCTGCTGAAAGGTGTCACTTCTTCAGGTGTTGCAACTCCTTCTTCCTCAATATGCGAGTTATTTCAGAAACTAGATTCAGTCTCGTTCACAACCAGCATAGAAAACTTCCTCAAAGCGATACAGAAATGTGAAGAACGTAAGATAAGAGCTGCAAGAAATTCTCTGGAAATCTTGATGGTTAAAAAGTGCCTTTGATGCATTGAATCGCAGGGACGTCACACTTTAAAAACAGCCTCGTAACTCTAGTACACTATTGCTGTTTGTCTTATTAGGAGGTTTTGGGAGCTCTGTAACTTTGAGTTAATCACGTTTCTGCCCGAATTTGTGTAGTAAGAATGGCAGTGGGCAGAAATGTGTTGTGATTGTAGTAGAGGACACTCATCTGCTGAGTTAGCCACCCACTCACCCAATTTCAAGTTAAACTCAGCATTTTAGTGTCAAGTGCAGGATATGTAATTTAGCAAAGTGTAAATTGATAGCAGCCAGGCCATCCATTAAATGACCGAAATTCAAGAAGAAGCATGAGGTGGGGTTTCTGCTTTGGATGTAGTCGGCAAATTGCCATCGTTTTCAGAACTGATTTTATTGTTAATGTTTCAACCCAAACTCATTAGCACATCATTAATAGCAAAATCTGCCATAAGCCATGAGCAGGATTTTAAAACATAATTTCTTTTTCTATTTATATTGTATTCTTTGATATGTTTAAGAGAGGTAACGTCATGTAAAACAAAATCGCCATTTCACAGGTCCTACAGGATGCTAATTCCAGTAGCATACACTCATTGCAAGTCAATAACATTTGCTGTGGCTCAGCTACATTGATTGGACAGATAACAATGTATACCCAAATATCTTCTTCATAGTAAGTTGGCTACTGGATCACGACCTGTTGGATGCTCATTCCTCAGGTAAAGGGACACTTACAAATGAAATATCTAGCTGGCAGTTTTAACACAGATAAATGGAAGGCAGTCACCATCAACTATGGCTTCTGGTAGCTGAATTTTGAAAGAAAAGTGGAAGACACAAGAAAAAATAGAAATCTCCACCGGCTGAGGAGAAAACCAAAGGTCAACGAAGTCTGTACATTCTCAGCTTTCGGTAGCAATGTGATAGATGTTGCCATGCCTGAGTGGGACTTCTGAACTCCATCAGGCAATGTTTAATGCAAAGTTGACCACCATGACCCAACTCATTATTTCAGGAAACAGAAGGCTGCCAAGTAGAAACCTTGGTAGTAAGAACGGCAGTGGGTAGTTTGCTTAATTCATCTAAAATAGATTTAGAATTGCAATTTTCACTCAAATCTTTAATCTTTAACTATGTGAAATCAATGTTAAATGAATGAAAACAACTTTTTAAAAAATAACTATGATGAACCATTTACTAGCTATATTTGTTTTAAAAAGTTCTAGTAATTTTATGTGCATATACATTTAGAAGATTTAAAATCTTGCTGTGAGTGTCCATGGGCCAATAAAGCATAATATTAAAAACCTCTTTGAAAGCCCACAGTGGGCATAATTAGTGAAAGCTCACCAGGCTGATTAACTTAACTGGTGGTGTGATCAGGGACTAGTATACAATGATTTTTAAATTGCTGGAAATTATCGAAACTTGATTTGTGCTGGGTGGATGTTTCACGTGAATTTGCAAATCTTTGCCTGTTGAATTGAGGCAGTTTACACAGAATAAGATTATGTAAAAAACAAACTGTAAATTGCCACCCATGTGTCCCTCTGTTATTTTCTTCTTTTATTTTTGAATGGAATCAGTTTTATATGAATATTTACATAAACATAGAAAACAAGTTGCTGAGTGACTGAAGGAAAGGTTCTGCCAGGTGTCACACTTCAGTAAAACACTGCTGGTTCAAACTGGGAATTGAGTTTTAGAGGAGCTCAATCTAATTGATTTAAATTTGGATGGAGTCAACTCATTTCCCTAGGTGTGCAGGCATACGGTTGAAAACTATATGATGGCTTATGCCCGAAAGGTCGATTCTCCTGCTCCTTGGATGCTGCCTGACCTGCTGTGCTTTTTCAACACCACACTCTCAACTCTGATTTCCAGCATCTGCAGTTCTCACTTTTTCCTACAGTTAAAAACTGCCCATTGTTCAGCACAGAAGTACAGTGCCAAGAAGAGTACAATGGCAAGTGCAGGTTCATTGTTCCTTGAGGGTGGAATCGCAGGTAGAAAGAATAGTGAAGAAGGCGTTTGGTATGCTTACCTTTATTGGTCAGTGCATTGAGTATAGGAGTTGGGAGGTCTGGTTACAGCTGTACAGAACATTGGTTCGGCCACTTTTGGAGGTATTGCATGTGATTCTGGTCTCCCTGCTATAGGAAGGATGTTGCGAAACTTAAAAGGGTTCAGAAAAGATTTACGAGGATGTTGCCAGGGTTGGAGGTATGAGCTATAGGGAGAGGTTGAATAGGATGGGGCTATTTTTTCTGGAGCATCAGAGGCTGAGGGGTGACCTTAGAGAGATTTATAAAGTCATTAGGGGTATGGATAGGGCAAACAGGCAAAGTCTTTTCCCTGGGATGAGGAGTCCAAAATTTGAGGGCATAGGTTTAAAGTAAAAGGGGAAAGATATAAAAGGGACCTAAAGGATAACTTTTTCATGTCGAGGGTGGTGCATGTATGGAATAAGCTGCCAGAGAAAGTGGTCGAGGCTGATGCAACCACAACATTTAAAAGGCATCTGGATGGGTATATGAACAGGAAGGGTTTCATGGGATATGGGCCAAATCCTGGCAAATGGGACTAAATTAGTTCAGGATATCAGGTCAACATGTACAAGTTGGACCGAAGGGTCTGTTTCTGTGCTGTATATTTCTGTGATCAAGACTGTATAACTAATGGAAGAAACACAGAAACATAAACCTAAGCTAATTGTTTGGTAAGAGCTAAAAGAAGTTGCTTGTTTGAGTTATTCATAGCTTTGTTCATTTCTCATACACAAAGTAACTGGCGTCATGGCCTAGAAAACAAACACAGTAAGTCCTCATTTGGCATTGTCGTGTTCCTAAAACTCACAACTTGAAGTGAAATAATTGGTTCCCATAGGAACAAATGTTAAAACCAGAGTTAAATTTTGTAAGATCTTCCTGAACAGAAAAAGACAAAATTACAAATATTTGAACATTTTACTTTCTGAGCTGAAAATAATTGCATTGCTAAATTCCCAACCTTGATAAATGTAATAGCTTTAAATATGAAACAAGTTTTAAAAAATGAAAGAAAAATATAACTTGCCACTTGCAATACAGTACCGGCTTTTCACCAATACTCCTACTTCCCAAACCTCCTGCTCCCTGATCCACCTGCTCCCTACAGACCCTCCCCACCTCCCCACACCCAGCAACCTTCCAGGCTGTAGCCTCTCCTCATTCATTGCCCTCCATATTGTGGCCTTCTTCACTCAATGCCTTCCATTGGGCGGGGTGGCACAGTGGCTCAGTGTGCTGCCTCACAGACCCGGGTTTTATTCCAGCCTCGGGCGACTGCCAGTGTGGAGTTTGCACATTCTCCCCAGGTCTATGTGGATTTCCATTTGTGGTCTGGTTTCTTCCCACAGTCCAAAGATGTGCAGGTTAATTGGATTGGTCAAGCTAAATTGCCTATGATGTTCAAAGATGTGTAGCTTAGGTGCATTAATCAGGGCTAAATATAGAGTAGGGGGGAATGAGTCTGGGTGGGTTACTCTTGTTACATGTTGGGCCACAGGGCCTGTTCCACACTGTAGGGATTTTATACATAACTCAAGGATTCTATACATATTGTGGTCCTCCTCACTCAATGCCCTCCAGGTTGTGGATCTCCCCCTCCCTGACCTCCGAGTTCTCGCCTCCTCTCCTCCATAACACACCCTTTTTGCTGTTGCTTTCACCTGGGTTTCTGTTCCCATTCAAGATCCAGATTCGATTTAAAGCTGGAGTTCCAACATCGTGTACATGTGAAACCTGATGGTTCAGAAGCTCCGTTACAATCCATGCTTGTTTAAATCCTTCTTCCCACTGCTTCCCTTGCAAACAATGGTTTGTGAGCAGAGCTGTGAAGTAGGAGCAGCTTTAAAAGTTATTTAAATGAAGCGTGGGCTGTGAAACACCCCAGCCTTTCTGAGCCGTTGGGAATTCCATGACATTGGAGCTGCAACTTAAGATGGAATCTGGATCTAGAATAGGAATGAAAGTTCAACATAGGAAACAGTCAGCGGGTCAGTTGGGAAGGTGCAAAAAGGGACAGTGAAGTTTGGGCAGTAGGGAAAAGCCAAAACTGAGAAGGTTGAGAGTTAGCAAGAGGATGTGACTCAAGGTCAGGGAGAAGGAAGAGCTACAACTCACAGACTGAGGAAGGGGGGAAACTCCATTCGAGTTGCCCACAAACTGACATTAAAACAAATGTCATGATGCTCAATGAAATTTCAGGCCACGTTGACTTGCCAGTGTTAAAAACAAAACAATGGCTTGGATTCTTTTGCTGGCCAGACATTTGCTTTCTGAAGCATATGTAGGAAATGCAGCCCGGGACCCAGTGAAATCCCTGTAGCAGATGCTGAGAAAATTGCCCAGGAAATTAAATATTCCACTGGACAACTCCCTAATGCCTGAATGCTCTGAACATATCTATTTAAATTAGAGATTTTGGAGGATTCTGCTGCAGTTCACTAAATAGTTTCTCAGGCAAGGTTAGACCAGTGAAAACCTAGTCTAACTCCCGAGTAACTATTAAACTGACTCCCAAATCCCAATTTATAACACATAACCTCATCTACATTTTTCCCAGACCCTTTATACCGTTTAGGCCTTGATGTAACATTCGCTCTACCATCGAAACCCAATACACCCCTTCCCCACCCCGATCTTGATATACCACACTGACATACACCTTCCCCACTGCCAGATCCTCTCCCCCACCATTGGATCTTCTCCATTACTGGATCTGCACCTCGCAATCCCTGAGACTTGACACTCCCTTCCCCCATCCCAGACATGCACACCCTGCTACCTCCGGACCTGATACCTCCCACCCACCTTGACCTACCCTAAAAACTTCAACACTTACCTGGCCCCTTTGTCCATTGACCCTACACACCTGGCACCTTACCTACCTGGCACTCTACTCTTAACATGCCTGACACCATACCTAACTGACAGCCTGTCCATGGTACCATACTTTCTAGCATCCAACTCCCTACCCATCTGGCACCCTACTTTCCTGGCATCCTATTTACTTGGCACCCAATTTATAGTCACTTAGCACCTTACCCACCTGGCACCTTACCTACCCGACACCCTAACCTCTCACGAACCTGATGTACTTACCTTTTCACAGGAGCTGTCAAAGTGGCTTTCTATGATGCTGGACATTTTAAATCACAGAATATGGCAATGGACGTTTGTGGGCATGGTTTGCGTTCTCCCAACTACTCACAGTATGAGAGACTAGTCAGAATGAAATTACAACTGCATTTCTGAAGGACCCGTAAACAGCATCTCCTGTCAGAAATGTGGAGCTCCTTTTTGTATAACAAAGAAGGAGTAAAGTGGCAATCTGTGTCATTGCTAAGCCTTGGAAAATCTGGCCCATAGTTTGAATTGGGCAGCTTGAAATGAAGACTTACTTTAGGTGATTACAAGTAGTACAGCAGAATTCTAGACTGCAACACACAGTAAAACATATGAAAAACACACCATTCTCTGTGCACTATTTCTAGTTACATCAATCATGCATAATGTATTCAAAAAACCATGTTTTCATTCAACTGGAAACTGACATCAAAATACCTGTGTGCAAAGTAGGAATTGATATTTCTGTGTTGAATAACTAGAGAAAATGCAAAATCTTTAAGTAGCAAAAAGATATACAGTTCCAATCAAATGTTTGATTTTTCTAACACAAGACACACAGTTCTTTCCTCTGTGCAAAGAAAATATTATTTTACAAATCTGCCACTAGAGAGCAATGCTTAAGTCGTAAATAATTCTCTTTAACTTTGCATCCCTCCACAATTCTCTTCTCAAGGATGAGCCTTGCTGCTTTTAACATTAAATACTGAATGGTGTAACTTCCATTTTAATAATTGAGATATCCTAATCATGGACCTATTAAATTCAGGAACTATTGTTGGTTAAAGTTGCAAGAGGTGTGTCAGAAAATGAATTCTTGAAGCCAAGATACTCAACTGGGACATCAGCCCAAACCTCTGATACTATCCAATTTCTTGACTTGAGGTTCATCACTCAGGTTGGCAGAATTCTCGCCAATGAGGGAAATCCCATTGTAACATAAAAGGGTAATGTTGAAGACTGCATTCAGCTCCATCCCCAATGTGATGGTATCATGAGGACTTTGTCAGGGAAAACATAGAACAGCTTAAGATATGTAGAGAGAAGACCAATGTCCACAGATCACCCAATCATTTTCATAACAATGTCTATAATGTTCCTTGTTCCTAATTATTATCATGCAATAATCGACATCTTGTTCAAGACAAGATCTTCTTTTTATTAAGACCCACAAATGATTTTCCTCTCCCAAACAAAGTAGACCCTCAGCCTCAGTCAAAGAAAAAAGCATGGCACCTGTGAAATACCCCAAACATAAGCTGGTAGTGGCTGGTATCACTGCAGCACAGACCAAGGTGATTAGTGTTGCAGATTGGCATTCAATTTAATGGCATTATCTACATACTAATTGGAGAGGGTGTTGTTGCTTAACAGCCTAAGGTTTCAATGCTGAGAATACAGTTGTGAATTGAATTGAATTAGGTTTAGTGTTATATGGAGAAAGTGAGGACTGCAGATGCTGGAGATCAGAGCTGAAAATGTGTTGCTGGAAAAGCGCAGCTGGTCAGGCAGCATCCAAGGAGCAGGAGAATCGACGTTTCGGGCATGAGCCCTTCTTCAGGAATGAGGAAAGTGTTATATGTACTCACCTGAGTACAGTGAAACATTTGCAAGTCACCACTTACGGTACCACCTTAGGTGCAAAGGTACCTAGGTACAGAACCTTGGCACAAGGCAAATAAAGAAAAAAAGCTACAAACTTAAACATTACAGTCCTTCTTATTAAAAAGTAGAAAAACAAAGAAACACAGTTAACAGCTCAACACCACAGTCCATAAGAGCCTGGCCATGCTGGGCTCACACACTGGCTGTTTTGGGTTGTCTGCTCCTGCTGTCACTGCCTGCCTACCTCAGGCTACCTTAAGATTCACAATTAGTTTCAAGCTAGACAGTAAATCACATGGTTAACAAATAAACAAATTATTGTATTCAATTGGACTTATAATTGATAATTTCATGGCTCATCAGAATGTAAAGGAAGAACTTAGAAACTTCTGATGAAGTTTGAAAAGCTTTTAACAATTTCTTTAATCTGGGAACAAATAAAATTATTGAAAGAGCCCAATTCAACAGAAGAATTCACTATCCAGGAGAATCTGTAGTCCATTTCATTAACGACCTGCATGCAATTCTGGTCTCCTTCCTAGCGGAAAGATGTTGTGAAACTTGAAAGGGTTCAGAAAAGATTCACAAGGATGTTGCCAGGGGTTGGCAGATTTGAGCTATAGGCAGAGGCTGAATAGGCTGGGGCTATTTTCCCTGGAGCGTTGGAGGCTGAGGGGTGACCTTATAGAGGTTTCTAAAATCATGAATGGCTGAATAGGATAAATAGACAAAGTCTTTTCCCAGGGGTGGGGGTGTCCAGAACTAGAGGGCAGAGGTTTAGGGTGAGAGGGGCAAGATATAAAAGAGACCTAAGAGGCAACATTTTCACGTAGAGGGTGGTAAGTGTATGGAATGAGCTGCCAGACCAGAGAAAGTGGTGGAGGCTAGTACAATCACAACATTTTAAAGGCATTTGGATGGGTATATGAATAGGAAGGGTTTGGAGGGATATGGACCGGGTGCTCGCAGGTGGGACTAGATTGGGTTGGGATATCTGGTCGGCATGGACGGGTTGGACCGAAGGGTCTGTTTCGGTGTTTTTCATCTCTATGACTCTATGACTCTACAAGTTCATGGTAAATTGTGAAAATCACATTTGTTCTGTGGCAAGAGAAGCACACAACTGGGCAGGCTCAAAAGATCAGGAAATCAGGATAGAGCAAGAACAATGTAGAACATTGCTGCTGCCCAACTGAAAGAAGAGCAGATTGCTATAAGGGCCTGCCTGTTGCATTAAACCAATTGTGTCTTGACCATCCAATCTGAGAGTCAACCACCACTTTCTACAGGTTAGTCTACAGAAGATATACATTTGGAAGCACAACAAGACAATGGTGCAGGTTACAGTCAGGACCAGAGATGCCAAATTAGTCCAAAAAAACAATGTCTCTTCAGGCAGGTAAATTTGTCAAAATGATCAGACAGAGTTGAGCAGTCCAGGGATCCCATCTTTGTCAAGGTTATTAATTTAGAGTTGGACTAAGATGTTCAAAAACAAGGTTCGTGAAGCTAGCAATTGTATTATCAGGATCAGAAATGAATACGTTTGTCAGAAGAAGACAGTAAGGTGCGTGATGCTTGTTTTCAGGACCTGTGTAATTGCACAATTGACTTTACACAGTCCCTGAAAGAGATAAATTACATTACATAGATTTTCTGACATGAATTAGGCCACTTTGGGGTCTGTGTCCTTGTTTATGCTTAAGATGTTGAGAACCTTCAAAAGTTGGATTAACATATCAGGTGGAAGAAATATGCATTTTTAAAAACAATAAGCAACAATTAAAAAAACACCTAGTCAAAGTAGCAGCCTATACCAGATATGATGCGAGAATGAACTATAATCTACCCATATCAGCCAGGCTGCATTGGTTCTGAAAGAAGAGTCTGCAGAATTAAAGAGACAATAAATCAAAGATGACTAGAAATACGCAGCAAAATATCCAAGATCAATCTTGTTTTATAAAACTGTTCTTGATCACATTGTTTTGAAGATGTAGGTATACTGTACCTTTAAGAGAGTTAGAAGCTAGCTACATGACAGCACCAAGTATTCTCAATAAGGTAACAACATAACACTTGGTCGAAAACTAGATTAGCTGGGTTGCCTGGAAATAACAAAACAGATTTGAAATAGGCCAATCAGTTTAAGTTATACCCCGAAAAATACCAAATTCCAATCAAGTTTGAATTTAGTGTATTGACAACCTTAAAAGGCAAAGGCACAATCCGATGCTTGGGGGTGTAAGACTGGGGAAAGTTGAACAGTTGGGAGAAGAACTGCCCAAAAAAATAGCTCTCTTAAAGGTGCCTTTATCGACCAGAAACCTGTAAAGCAGAATCCCCAAGAAAAAGAAAAGAAGACAGGAATACAGAGAAGAACCGAAAGCTGCTTGGTTTTGAGATAAGAAGTTTTGTTTTGTAAACCTTAACTGGGATTTTTGTCAGGCCACTATTGTAGAGGGGAAAGTAAAAGGTAGGTTAGAGGAAGGAGTTGTAAATAGTTGTTAGTTAATTTTTTTCAGTTATACTTTAAGAAATAAAGTTGTTGATTTTTAAATTGTTCTTGGCCTTTCGAATTTTCACAGATTATGGCACAGGATAAAGATTTTCTGTGTTGCTGGTTTAAATTAAGCAGGAGGGTTTACCACGTGTCGTGACAAAATTCTATAAATAAGTCATGTTAGGATCATCACAAACTCAAGCACCTACAAAAATTCTTTTCTGTGTTTGCCATTGTGTGTGCTGCCTTCATTCTGACAAAGGAATCTAGAACATTGATTGATAACTTCTTTTTGATGGCTCATGTGCTGATTTCTGCAAGATATGGGGTAATGGTCATAAAAGAGATATACGGTATAGAGCTTGGGTTGGAGCAGGGGATTGAGGTGATACATGGTGAGCAAAGCTCAGGGATTAGCTAACTAAACTGACAATTTGAGATGTGACATTTGAACAGACAACAAGGTGCGAGTTGTTCGATATCCATCAGAACAGAAAGGCTTGGCACCGATAGCAACTAGATGAACATTTACACAGAAGCAGGGAGAACTGCGAATGATCATTTTGAGGCATCAAATATGGTGGCACCAAATATCAACATAATTGAAGGCAAAAGCATAAGCTTGATTTAGTTTTGAGCAGAAAGGCTTGATTAAGAGCTCAATCAAAGGTCTCCTGCTTGAGAATGGATTTGAGTGACAATCAGATGTGAGGCTCTTAGTCAACATTTTTAAGTAACTTTCTTTCGTAGAAATTCCTTTTCAGCAACAAATTAATATCTTTTTGGAACTTATGTTTGTAGCCATATGGTTGCTGTGAGTGTGATAATGTACCTGATGCATTGCTGCCTGACCTGCTGTGCTGTTCCAGCAATAAAGTTTCAACATTTTTAAGTAACTTTCTTTCGTAGAAATTCCTTTTTAGCAACAAATTAATATCTTTTTGGAACTTATGTTTGTAGCCATATGGTTGCTGTGAGTGTGATAATGTACCTGATGCATGGCAAAAACTAGAGGCAGAACAGTAATCATGAATATCAGAAGCCATGGGAGTAGAAACTGAAGAAATAACGAACAAGCTATGCATCTGACACCATAAGGGCTGTCTATTAGTTTCCTTGTGACATTCATTGAAATACCACATCAAACCTTTACCTCAGACCAAAATTAATAACCCATTTTATTCAAAAGAGGATTTATTATCGCAAAATTGAAAACATGCAGCACTGGACGTATAATGTAGGATTAACTCACTATTTAAGAATTTAAGGCTGAATTTTGGGATCTTAATAACGATGAACGTTCTGCCATTCATTATGTGATTATCCCCATCCCCCCAAGGGGATGTGCGGATGAGGGCACCCCAATCCCAAAGTCATTACTGCTTGGCGAACATACTTAAAAATTTACACTTTGTTATAAAAGATATAATCATGTTTTTAATGGGATACCAGTACGATAGGAACAGTTAAACTGTTACACTGGCCCTGAAAAACCAACCTTCTAGTTGTGATAGTCAAGTTGGAGTTTAAAAATTCACATGTATTAATTCATTATTTCATAAGCTTGTTTATATTAATATTTTGGCTTATCTCTATGTCCAACCAAAACAATTTATTTTGTTATCTGAATATTTTAATTAAAGGTGGAGGATAAAGTGCTCTTACTTTCCTGGTTTTCTGTCTGAGGGGATTATTCAATGTGATTGATGAAAACCCTGCTTGCTGGCATAACTGCTGGCTCCACACTAGGAGAGCCTCTTGACTTGTCACCAGATTTGAATTGTAGTGGAAAAAAGGTGAAGCCCATTCCTTTATAAACATTGTTAGATCTTTGTGGGCAATTTTCTTCAAGGTCAGGTATAAATGCTGTTGCTATGCTGTTGACTATGAAATCCAACCATTGAAATGTCCTTAATGCTTTGCAATAATTTTTGAACAGACACTGGAATGAGAGCTCATTGAAACTACACAGTAATTAAAATGTATACCTTGTCTAATTATTTTCGAGCTTCAAGTGGCAGCTTTTTTTTCTGAAGATCAACATGATTTGACATTCTTTTCCAAACAGGCTAAAGCATGGATCATTCCTAATGTCTATCACAGGCCTACAAGCTCACATAAATTTAACATTTCAAAGGTGTAATCCATAAGTCAAACTATCTAGAGCTCAATAGTTTGGATCTGGCTGCAACAATTAAAGAGATAGGTTGGCTGCTTCCATACAAAACTAAAAGCTGGAGATGGTTTTGTGTACTATACATCGTACCACAAAGGCAAACAATCTCCTCGAAGGATACAGAACCCAAAACCAGTTTTGAAAATTAAATTGATTTATATATCAAAAACATTTGGAAACATTAACTTTTGGAGCACTGCTCCTTCGCTAGGTGGTTGTGGAATATAAGATCATAAGACGCAGAATTTACAGCAAAAGATTGCAGTGTCATGCAACTGAAATGATGGACACCTATTCAACAAACCTGGATTGTCATTAAGTCTTTCATCTTTTAGAATGGGTTGCAGGTTTCAGTTCATTAATATGTAAATGCAAGATATGTAAATCTGGGTGGTGGACATTCAGCTCCTCATCCCTTATGGGCAGAGAATTCTGACTCTGACCACTCTATATGGTTGACTGACCATCTTCAAGCTCATGGACTGGCATCACAGATTGCCTTTGACACCCTGACCAAAGGCTATATCCCTTGACTTGACAGAAGATTGCTGAGAACCAAGACAAGATTCCTGAATTTGTGTTTGTCACAAGCAGCATCCTAATACAGTATTATTGTCAGACTGTATTAGTGGCTGTGTGTGGTCAGCACGTAGTGTCCTTGAGACCCTTTGGGAAAAGGAGAGGGTGGATCCTATCGAGTGGTTCCCTGAGCAGACTATCAAAGTCATTTGGCAGAATGCCTCATTGCCAGAACTTTCCAACAAACACCAAGACATGGCTTGGCTGGTGGTGAGAAGGGCTCTGCTGGTGAGATCTGTCATGTACGCCCGGACTCTCTCCCGCACCACATGCTGCCCTTGAAGCGGCTGCGGGGGGGACGAGACTGTCACACACCTCCTTCTGGAATGTGTCTACGCAGACGAAGTCTGGAGAGGAATGCAGAGGTGTTTGTCAAGGTTCGTCGTGAGCAGTGCTGTGATGTGAGACTCCATGCTCTATCGTCTGTTCCCTGGGATGCACACTGAGACGAACATCAACTGTGCCTGGAGGATCATCAACTCGGTGAAGGACACTCTTTGGGCGGTCCGAAACCTGTTGAACTTCCAGCTCAAGGAGTTGACCCCGACTGAGTGTTGCAGACTGGCGCATTCCAATGTCCAGGACTATGTGTTGAGGGATGCGCTGAAGCTTGGGGCAGCAGCCGCCAAGGCGCAGTGGGGAAAGACCACCATGTAACATCTGCCTGCCTAAGAAGAACAGGGGGCCCACGCAGTCATTTGGGCTCTGCTGACGCCTCAGCTAAATATATGGATGGTAAACGTACAGACCTGTATATGCAAATGATGAATTCTGATCTCTGTATGCAAAGAAATGGAATGTTTACATATGTATGGTATGCCTAACTGTAAAGACCATAAAAATATTTTATGAATAAAGTATATTTTTGAAATTAAAAAAAAAAATATTAGTGGCTGTGTGTCAGGGCAGGGCAGGATAGGGTAGGGTAGGGTAGGGCAGGGCAGGGCAGGGTAAGGCAAGGAGTGATTCTCTGAGCATCCACGCAGGCTCAAAGTGAGCGAGCAACAGCCTGAAGATGCAGTCTGGCCCAGTCCATGAACTAGGTGTGTGTTCCTGAGTGCAAAGTGCTGCATTACAATGACAATTGCTCATGAAGCCCAAGATGCAGCATCAAAGTACAGCAGGGTCCTTGAAAATGGAATACGGATGGGCCACAGAGCTTTTAGAGGTTATTACATGGTTAGAGGTCAATGTCCGTGGACATGGCCGCATGTCTCTGGTGGCAATGGAGCATGGACTGAGATTCTGTTGTGTGGCACCCAATGTGGAGATATGTTGCAGCCATTAGCAGCTGATGTTGCCAGGTATCCACATCTGATTTCCAGGTCTAGAATTCTCCATGTCTAATCTGCTTGAGCCAGATGATAAGGTAGGAATCTGCACATTAATATGAGGAGATATACAGTTAATAAGGCCATTAACAAGGAATAATCCTCATTGCTGCCAAGAGAGAATCTCACTTCAGTGCTCAGATTATGGGTCAAAGATGCATCAACTTGTTTCCAATGATGAAGTCGATCTCACTAGACTTTTCAAATGATCCTGTTACATTTCTTACTATTGTCCATGTTGTTCAGCCCCACATATGAATAGGCTCAATCTTGATAAAGTTTAAAGGTTAATTATATAGTACATTGCATCTTAGCTATACGATTATCTATTGCGAGCTAATACGCTAAGCCTAGGAATAACTATAAATTATTGTGAGCCACATTGACTTTGCACTAAATGAATAATTGGAAAACTAACTTGACATTGAACACAGTTGAGCTCCTCCATGAACAGTCTTTTATATCATGTCATCGATGTAACAGTGGAAGAGTTGGGGCACAGTGCCTATGTAGGTACATCAATGACTGCATTGGTGCAGCGCTCTGAACTGGAGCAGTTCATCAACTTCACTCACAACTTCTACCCTGTCTTCAAATTCACTTGGTCCACCTTGGACACCTCCCTCCCCTTTCTTGACCTCTGACTTCCAGCAACAGTCTCTAGACGGACGTTTACAACAAACTTACAGAATCCCATAACTATCTGGACTGCACCTCCTTTCATCCAGTATCCTGCAAGAACTCCATCCTGTTCTCCCAATTCCTCCACTTTCACCGCACCTGCTTAGAGGAGGAGACATTCTGCTCTCAAGCATCCCAGATGTCCACCTATTTTGAACAACATGCTTTCCTCCGTCTGTCATCCAGATAGCCCTCCACTGCACTGCCTCCATTTCCTGTTCGAATGCTCTAACCCCCCTCACCAAATGCAATAAAAATAGAGTCCCCCTTGTTGTCAGCTGCCACCCTACCAGTCTCCGTATCCAACACATCATCCTTAAACACTTCCGCCAACTCCAACTGGACCTCACCACCAAGAACATCTTCCCCTCCCCAACCCCTCTGCCTTACGCAAGGATAGTTTCCTTCAACAATCCTTGGTTTGCACCAACAACTCCCCCCAAACTCCCAGGTACCTTCCTCTGCAATGGGAAAGGATGCAACACCTGCTGATACACCAACACCCCCCCTTCCCTCCATCCAGTGTCCCAAACAGTCCTTCCAGGTGAGACAGAGGTTCACCTGCCTCTCTTCCAACCTACTTTACTGCACCAGGTACTCTCAATGTGGTCTTCTCTACATCGGGGAGACCGAACGTAAACTTAGGGAATCAAGCATAGCAGCCGGGTTCTCAGGGGTTGACCAGACCTCCCAGTCACCATCCATTTTAATTCCCCCAACCAATTCCTTTCTGACATGACCATCCTTGGCCTCCTCCATTGCCACAACGAATCAAGCCGCAAACTGGAGGAACAAAACCTCACCTTGCGCCTGGGCAGCCTACAGCCTGAAGAACTCAACATTGAGTTCACCAATATCAAATAACCTCCCTTTCCTTCCCCCGAGTCTCTTCCCAGCCCCTCCTTCTCCCTTCCACTGCTCCCTGCCACCAACCAGATTCGTTCCTCCCATTGACCAATCAGGTCGTACCCTCTACCTGTCTTCACCTCTCCAAACTTCATCACCCTGCCCCCGCCACCCCCTTTATCTGCAGCTTCCTTTACACCCACCTCCAATCCTGAAGAAGGGTTACACCCGAAACGTCGACTTCTCAATCTTCCTATGCTGCCTGGCTTGCTGTGCTCTTCCAATCTCCTACTTGTCTACTTTGGATTCCAGCATCTGAAGTTCTTTTGTCTCATATACAACTAGCAGAAATAATGTTTCCGTCACAAAAGGTCAGATAATTCATGGGAGCTGATGGAAGGAGCAGGCTATTTGTTTCTTCTTTGGATCAGAGAATGGAGTAGAATATATTAGAGATAAATTGGAAGAGAAAAAAATCAGAAAGAAGTTTCAGCAAGAATAAAAATTAAGGACAGAGTAACTGGAGGTAAAAATAGAAATAATCAAAATGCCGCAGTGGGCGGCACGGTGGCACAGTGGTTAGCACTGCTGCCTCACAGCGCCAGAGACCCGGGTTCAATTCCCGCCTCAGGCGACTGACTGTGTGGAGTTTGCACGTTCTCCCCGTGTCTGCGTGGGTTTCCTCCGGGTGCTCCGGTTTCCTCCCACAATCCAAAAATGTGCGGGTCAGGTGAATTGGCCATGCTAAATTGCCCGTAGTGTTAGGTTAAAGGGGTAAATGTAGGGGTATGGGTGGGTTGCGCTTCGGCGGGTCGGTGTGGACTTGTTGGGCCGAAGGGCCTGTTTCCACACTGTAAGTAATCTAATCTAATCAAGAAAATGTTAAAAGTATTTAAAAATATAAGGTGATTTTAGAAAGGAAATGTTGTACATCCGACAGAGACACTTTGAAGTAGTCAAGTTGTACTTCCATATTTTTCACAATATAAAAGAAGCAAAGATAAGGGATTGTCAGTGTTGAAGTATGACATTGTTGGCATTATGCAGTTGTTACTATCTTTTAGTGAAGCAAATCAGCGGGGTTTGAAATTTTGCCTATCTCAAGCTAAACTGTAATGCTTGCACTCTTGATGTTCTATTTGACTGAGATGTACTTCCAATAAGTTTCTCTATCACAGGATTGCCTCCAACCACCAACATATTGTCAGCTATCTATTGTCCATGCCTCAATCCATATGTTGCTCAAACACTAACTGAAACATTTTTCCATAAAAACAGCCAGCAGAGCACAAAATGATATCTATATACACTGCAATGACAATGGAAACACAAAAAACACTACCCAGTTACTGTATGAGATGAAATGGAATTGAAAATATTGAAATATGAACAAAAAAAGAGAAGTAAGCAGAAAGCCTAAGTTTGTTTCTATCAGACTCTCCTGGCTTGTCACCTCACCTTCCATTGTTCAAAATTTTAGACCTGTCCAAACCTTTGCTCTTTATATTCTAACTCACATCACACTCTATTAACCTCTCTTCTCTATTGTGTTTCCTCTTGGCCCAATTACACTCAAAAACTCAGTGTTCCTCCAACTCTGCTCTCTTATGTACCAACAGCTTCCTTTGCTTCTTCTCTGATGATTGTGCTTTCAGTTGTCTAGTTCCTAAGCTCTTAAGTATACTACTAAAACATTATCACCTTGCTACATCCTTCTCTTCAAGACATTTTCTTAAGACATTTGGTTATTTCTTCTCATTTTTTTTTGTCTGACTCAATGCCCATATTTGTCTGTTAATTAAACTCCTCTGAAGTATCTTGGATCATTGGGCGATTTTTAAAGTTCTTTGCCAAAGGACATTGTTTTTATTGGATAGTATTGTACTAGTAAGATGAGTTGAGTAAGTTTAAAACTAACCCTGTTTAACTTAATCATGTTTGTGAGAAATACTACCCCAAACATATTTAATGCTACCATTTTTCGCGGAGGATTTTGTCCACTTTTCCTGGAATGGAGGATTCTTAGTGCAACTCAGAATGTTTCTTCTATAAAATAAAAGCAATAGAAAAAAAAGACTATGGCATTCTCAACAGATTCCAGCTCCTTTGATAACTCTACCAGAAAAGAAACTCACTGCTGCTGCTAAATTATAAGTGAGTTATTGCCATGGCAGTGGAGTAAATTCTCCAAATTATTTTCCTTCTCCAAAATCACAATGATCCATTGCTGTCCCGTACCTCCTGAGAAAGAAACTTCATGGAGTTAACATTGCCCTGTGTTGGAATAGAGTTTTGCCCAGTTTAGGACAAATGGTTCAGTCAACATCATTTGTAGTCTATTCAACTTGTGATGTACAATTCTTTTGGTACTTACTGCCTTTAAGGAAGAAGGGCCTGTGCCCGAAACGTCGAATCTCCTGTTCCCTGGATGCTGCCTGACCTGCTGTGCTGTTCCAGCAATAAAGTTTCAACTTTGATCTCCAGCATCTGCAGACCTCACTTTCTCCTCCATGTACAATTCTTTGACTTTCTCAAACCCTCCAGAAAAGACCTTTCCTTGAACCAGTGTCTTCCTTGAGGAAAGAAGCTGCTTCCTACCAGATTCTCATCATTACCTGATTAAAAGAGAGTGAGAATACAAGCCTGAAGAGGAAAGTTAACAATAACTTAAGTACATAATCCACTACCTTCAGCAGCAGCAAGAGTGGAGGAAATATAATTAAATATAAAAGTACGCCAGAGGATAAAGCTCTCAAGAAGAAGGAAAAGGTGATAAATAAAATTGAGCAGGAAATATCATTTAATTAGGAATATTCAGACAAGGATTATTCTTTCTTCAAGATTAATATCTTCATCAATATTATTTGGGGGGATGTAACAATGTAACAGTAGCATAATTAATGCATGCTATAGAGGTCATAGAATTTAATTGAGTCGACTGTGGCAATTAGGAGAATATCTTCTTACCCAACACAGGAACTGATTTATATTTAGTAATCAAACTGAGCTTGTGTTTTAAGTTTAAGATTTAATTAGATAGTTTGCATTTAATGCTATTGAGAAATATTAATAAGTTTGAAACACATTCAAGGGCATTGTACTCTGGTTGAATTAATTCATAATCATCTTAAAATCTCTGAAGAAGCAAAGTTCGGAGCATCGTGCACTGTCAGCTTTAAAACTGCTAAGCAAGAGGCAATGAGCAAAGAAAGCAAAAGGCTAAAGATGTTGATGATTGTTTATATTTTAAAATAACATGGTCTTTGTTGGAGGAAGTTCAAGCATAAACTTCAGGTGAGTTCATTATTCATGCTGCTTCAGCAATCGACAAAGTTAATATTAACAATCGTTAAACCAAATATTCTTTGCAACTTCACAGTCTTGGAAAAAGTCAAAAAAGCACAGAAAGAACTCTTCAAACATACTCCAAAGTATTCATTTACTTTAAACTAAAAGCGAGGTGAAATTCAGTGCAGAGAGATATGAAATGATTAATTTTGCGTGACAGAACAAGACAGCAATACAAATCAATTGATAACATTTTGAAAAGGGGTGTAATAACAGGAACATGAGGGTTCACTCATACAATCTTTAAATATTCAGGACAAATTGTTAAGGCTATTAATAAAATATTTGTCACTCTAGGCTTTACAAACAAAGGTCAGCATCAATACCAGGAAGTTATGCTAATTCTTTCGTTCGGCCTCAACAGGAATATTGAGAATAAATCAACGTTGTCCTCCTTCAAGCATGGAAGGCTAAGGGAGAGTTAGCAATGGTGTTCAGGATTATGAAGGGATTTAATGGAACAGTTGGGAAGAAACAGTCAAAAACAAGTAACAGTCTCCCCATTCTAAGTCTGCATTTCTCTTTCTTTCTTAAAGATCCTCCTTTAAATTCAACTCTTTGAGCAAGTTTTTGGATCCTACCATTACAGGTTATTCTTTGTTTTCATATATTTTTTTCCATCTCATTATGCTCCTGTGATGTTCTATGAGATGATTTCCTCCATTATGGGCACAATAAAATGCAACAAGAAACAGAACATAAGTGTAGCAGAAAACATGCAGCAACTCTGGAGGCATCTGTGGAACGTGTTAATGTTTCATAAAGAAATTTTCAACATCTGCAGGAAATTGCTTTTGCTACACAAATCCAGGTTATTGTTGTATTGTTGCAGGTGGCTAAGTAATAAGATTTCCATTAAATATATGTCCTCCACATATTATCTGAGTCCAAAAACAGTTATAAATGTAATCACTCCCATCTGCCTGCCTTTGAGAATGTACAGCAAATCTCTACTATGGTCACTTTCAATCTGTTTTTCATAATGAAAATTTGCATACGATTTATAATTAAAAGGACCAGCAGTATCCCACACAAGTGGGAGCTTGGACATTGTATCAGGATGCTTTTACACTATAACAGTTTGCTTGACACCCATACAAAAGTTATAATATGAATCAAACTGATTGACTCAAATAAAAACAAGTTCCTGTGGAAGCTGAAGATCTGAGATAAAAACAGGAAGTGCTGGAGAAATCCAGCAAGTCTAGCAGCATCCATGCAAAACGAAATAGAGTGAAAATGTCAAGTCCAGTGACTTTTCTTCAGAGCAGAGCAGGCATGAGAGCAATACAGAGTTAGACTTTGGTGAGGCACCATGGGGATGATTTTGCCAATTAGGCTGGTGTTTACACACAAGAATAAAGTCTTTGTCACCAGCAATTGCTGGAGATTGACAGCCCTTGTCTCAAATCTGCAGGGCTGGTAGCCAACGAAATGCTGCCCGCTGGAGGTTGTTGTATTATTCAGGATAGCAATTCATTCCCGAGATCCACCTTTCAAGTGGACAGTGTGATAATTTACGAGGCAGGCTGGAGCCCCGCAGGCAACAGGAGGAAGGGGACAGAATGTAAAACTTCCACATTAAGTACTGGAGGGGAAACAGTTGCAGCTTCATTGCATAAGAATTCTTCTCCGCCTGGCTACCACTGGCAGGCTGTCTCTGCTTAGCTGGCAATCTCCTCACGAATTGTTGATCAGCACTTGACACAATAACAATGGCCTGGCTAAATGGCCCCTGATAAGGCCTTTGCATGGGCTCAATAGCTTTTCTGCTGGTTGCAATGTGTAGGCTTCTGTCCAGCCAGTAACTTGGAGACAAAGAAGAAGAGTCCAAGCAGGTTTCCATCTCAGCCTAGAGTCATTCTCTGCTTTTGCAGATAAAACAGCAACAGACTTAAAATCCCTGAATTATATTAAGCAATGTAAGATGCTGAATTCCATTGTCATATGGCAAGAACAGGCATTTTGGTTACTGATGGGTCATCTTAGTGCTGTCATTGGAAGGTCACAAAGATGACAGTGCAGCTCTCAGCAGAGTTTCAGTGTGAAGTGATGAGGTGACTGTAAAAACATAAATATTCATTTTAACATAATGGTCTTGGATGTTTTCCTTTGTCCAGAGCTGGCCGGATGCAAACACTTCTAAGCCTTTTCTGTCAGATTGGTCTGGACTGTCTATGCAAGGGGCTTAGAATTATGACTATGTGATCATCCTTGGACATTTTCTGGATCCAGTTGTCCATGTTTTAAAAGTTGCGCAATTTAATTGTGAAAATGTAGGCGAGAATTTCTCTTCATGTTCTCTGGCCTTGACAATGACCTTACCAATGGACCAAACAATGATGTAATGCTCTTTGATTAATGCCTCAGTTTCCTTTACAACATACTTGAAGAAACAAAGCAAAAATCAAAGAAAAAAACTATTTGTAATTAACCTATAAATTGGTAACAACCTTTTAAACAGTGAAGGGTTTGTGTGTGTGCGCATGTATGTGTGTGTGTGCGAGTGTGTGTGTAGCCATTCTATATCCTGCTTACTTGCTCAGTTGTGTAAAGACCAAGAGAGATCATACTGAGTTCCAAAATGACACTACTGGTATCAATGAGTGATTTCATGCTCAGTCTATTCTCTATTCTATTGAAAGTTATTTACAGTTGGAGTGGTAGCTCCCTTGCTAACATAGCACCCAATGAAATTCAACTCAAGATTCAGATGCATTTTGGATAATAAATGATACCTGCAACTCCCAAATAATGGATGCTCATGATGTGAAATTCAAACCAAACTTGTATTTCATTTCAGTGATTTATACCTTGTTAATTGGCCACAGTATGCTCCTGATTTAGCATTGCACAGTTGCAAAATAGCATTTTTCCTCCCCTTGATGAACAACCCAATATAAAATCTCAACAGTCATAATGCCACTAGTTAGTGGTGGGAACTGAAAATTCATTTTTGTCACTAGCTCTCCCAGGAGATAGCTCTGAAAGGTTTATTTTCCTAAAAAACATATACTTGAGTCTGTAGTACACTCTTGGTATCCAAATGGCAATGTAAAACAGCATTTTTATGAATACACTGAGAGGGTGAAAGAGGAATGTGGGGTCAGTAAAGAGGAAGGCAGGTGAGATGAGAATGATTTAAAAAGAATGTCAGATTTGACATACGAACGCCTCGGGCAGGATTTTGCTCTCAGAGGCAGGACCCAGGGTGGGAGAATTCAGCTTCTGTCTCCAGCCACTACGAAGAGCGATGTTGCCAGGTCACCCTATCCAGGTCGGCAAACGCGACTTAGAAATGAAGGTGGACCAATTCAAAACCCAGTGCTAAGATAGATCCACCTCAGCCACCGTCTTTGCAGAAAGTCATCTTAAAATGATAGTAGATGTTGACGTGGCTGTGCATTTTGGCCCCAGTTTGAAGTGTGAGTACTGACCTTCATATCGTCCCTGGTTTTGCTGTCTGATATGTGTGAATACCTCTATAATTGGTGGTCCAGCATTGTGGAACCCTTATTTAATGCACAAACCATTGTGGACTCCTTGAAGCCTCTACTCTCTTGCCTCAGAGCCCTCACACCCCTTCGGAAGGCTCAGCCAGTCTCTGCTCCATCCTGCATTGTCAGCACTTTGTCATGTGCAGCTGTAGAAGGTCACACCAGAGCGCTGTAGTTGAGTACAGTCCAATGGTGCAGGGTCATAGTGGACTGCTGCATCACTCACCAACACCTCAGCAGGGCCATGCATACATGCAGTAACAATGGCACGAGGTGACAAGTACAACGTCCTCAAGTAAGCAGAGGCATCTGTGGACAGTCCTCTCGGGGTAGGGTGGGGGGGTGACTGTCACATTAATGCTCTGCTGTGCAGTGAGAAAGTCCCTCAGGATCACAGGTTGGGTTTTGATATTTACAGACCCAAGAGCAGTGGTAGGCAAAGTGAGGACTGCAGATGCTGGAGATCAGAGTCTAGAAAACTGGAAAAGCACAGCAGGCCAGGCAGCATCTGAGGAGCAGGAAAATTGACGTTTCAGACTTCACAAGTTTCCTCATTTCCCCTCCCTCCCACCTTACCCCAGTTCCAACCTGCCAGCTCAGCACCATCCTCATGACCTGTCCTACCTGCATATCTTCCTTCCCACCTATCCACTCCACCCTCCTCTCTGACCTATCACCTTCATCCCCACCTCCATCCACCTATTGTACTCTTTGCTACCTTCTCTCCAGCCCCACTTATCTCTCCACCCCGGAGGGTCCTTGCCTCATTCCTGATGAAGGGCTTTTGTCCGAAACATCAATTATCCTGCTCCTCGGATGCTACCTAGCCTGCTGTGTTTTTCCAGCATCACTCTAATCTAGATGAAGAGCAGATGTGACCATCTGTCAAAGGTCCTTGAGGCTGTGCATGTTCATAGACTGTGATTGGACAAGGTCATTGGCGGACAAACACACCCATGTTTGAGGGCTTCAAAAAGCTGAACTCCTCCAATATGTGACTGGCTAACCTCATGGAGAGCTTTACATCTGGAAAACATGTAAGATTAGAATGATTTTCTGCACAGAGTATATGTACCCAGTTCAGGCAGTTCATAACCTGAGTACTGACGTACATGGAAAACATGAAGTACGCAGTAGCCTGAAGATTTGCTTGGATGTCCCAACATTGGCAGGAGCAGATGCCAGTTGTAGACCAACAGCAGATTCCCCCAAGACAAAGTTGAGACTGGCAAAGGCTGAGAATGCACTGGAGGAGGGTAAGGGTTTCACACCACTTCGGCACTTTCTTCATCCTGGGTTTTCTTGGTACCTCTGGCAGAGGGTACATTTGTATACTAGGTT
The DNA here is from genome assembly GCF_004010195.1 of Chiloscyllium plagiosum. Taxonomy (NCBI): domain Eukaryota; kingdom Metazoa; phylum Chordata; class Chondrichthyes; order Orectolobiformes; family Hemiscylliidae; genus Chiloscyllium; species Chiloscyllium plagiosum. Next base: position 22,313,048 of record NC_057732.1, on the reverse strand, counting down.
CTGGTGCCAATGGTTACCGCTGGAAAGAAATAGAGAAAGCAGATCGAGAAAGGCCTCAACAGGTCATTTCTCAACATGGTTTCCCACTGCAGTCTTCACCACCACGAAGCCAGAGACATTAGCAGGCTGCATTCATGTCCTCTCCTGAGGGAAGAAAGGGAACACAAAATAGGAGTCTCCAAGTGTGGAGGGCATTACTCAGTAGATCACAAAGCTGGTCACTGTGGTGTATTCTGGATGTTGAATGCAAGTATTAAGCTCGACTCATTACGTAAATAAATTCACTCCAAATCAGTCACATGAATAAACGTTATAATTTTGTCCTAAACAATAGTATCATTTATAAAACCTCAAATGTAGAGAGTGTTGGTCTGTAATACATTGAATTCAGTTCTGGGCACCAAAAGATACATTGGCAGATTCACAAGAATGACGTTTGTTCCTAATCTGCAAATTTCAAAAGCTACCACTGAATTTTATTGTTCAAATGTAGTTGGTAGTATGCTTTCATTTTTTGACCCCAAGTGCATTCTGCATAATTGAACGTGCAAATTTATTAGGTTTTAAATAAAACAGTTTTTATCACTTAACCTTAATGAAAACACATTAGTGCTATTATATATCTTACTTATCAATGATAAACTTAAATCCACCACAATTATTGGCTTAACTAGTTAAAACGTTAGTTTATGTTCGCCTAATGCTGATGCTATTCAATACCATGAGTTTTGTATCATTTAAAAAAAAATAGATGCAATGCTAAAGTAAATCCACCAGGTGGCATCTTTTTAATGACATCTCTAACATTTAATAAATACCTTTGAATGCAGATTTTAGATTAGATTACTTACAGTGTGGAAACAGGCCCTTCGGCCCAACAAGTCCACATACTGTTGCTAACTTCATTATTGCATGAAATAACAGTGTTGACTTTTAAGGTCAGTATTTGCATATGTTAAGAGTACTTTACAGAGACCCTTCCCTCCTTAAACATTGTGCACTGTCAAAAACTATTTCTACAGTAGGCAGTCTGGCTGTGACCTCTTGGCAGTGTACAATAGTATTCATCAGAAGTGCAAAAAGAAGTTCAAATGCACTCAGTTCAGCTGAAAGATCAAACCATCAAAACCAGTCCTCTCAGATCAGTTTGATCTTGGGCCTGGGTTTGCTTGTGTGTGTCATTGTCTACATGACAGTCTTTCATATTCCCACAGGAGCTGTGTGATTCTTGAAGAACTGTCACTTCTTGTTAGGTTTCCTCACTGATCAAAAGCAGAACTGTTCAACAGTTATATCTTCAAAAAAAGACTGCTGTTCCAATAAAACCTCATCTACTATAAAATGTCAACAAAGTGAAGAAAATAAGAGTCAAGTTATCAGTTAGGATCTAAAAGCTGTACACAGTGGCAGTGCCAATGTCAACAAATATCTACTGTAAATCAAAATGTGACAAAATCAATTGCTAGAATCCAGTATTTATACAGAGTTAATATTCATGCAAAAAACAATTCACTTATACAAATATACAAATATTTTCATTTTTAAAATACATGAGGAGATGGAGAGATAATTTTTATTATTTACATAATAAGGTATGACATAAGATTATCCTCGAAGGCTAATCCATTTCTATAGTACAGTTAACACAATTCATGAAATATTACCATTAGGTGGTGTCATTTTATTAAGGGAGTGTTTAACAATTATTTTTGCTTTTTTAAAACTACTGCACATAGTTCTCCCCCAACTCACTTCCTGGGGAATGTGCTTTATTTTAGTCCCTTTTATATCTGGATATATCTTCACTGAGGTGTATCAAAAGTACTGATAATCAATTTTATCTTTTCACACGCGCTGCAGCCTAATGATAAGACTTTTAAATTAGATCAGATTTATACTATCTCTTTTCATCCAGAGACAAGACTAGGCACTCTCATCTATGATCTTTCATCGATGTGACTGTAAAGTCCTTTTGAAAAATGTTGCACTCACGTTGTATTCTACCACAGGAGATTCAGCCTGTTTGCTTTGTCCCACTGTCCTACCTTATGTAGTTGCAGGGCTTCTGTGCATTTAAGCAGCACTGTCCTCACCTCTATCCCTAAGATACATGAAATAATGTATGCAGATAGGAACTTCATGTTGCTGATGGTTCTGATATTTTAAGTAAAGTTCATACCAGTATGTGTGAAACATTGATGAATTCAAATGATACAAGAAAAAGAAACTGAATGGCATGCATACAGCCCTCTTCCACTGATAACTGAGTATCATATGCTGCTTTTGATGGACAATTCACAATACATATCATGGACAACCTCCACTGCATCCAGTATCCTCATCTGAATGTTTCAGTTATGATTTCAGCTCTGTATCTCTCTTTTTAATTGTATTGGTTATCAACAGAACAAGATAGTACGGATAGCAATGGTAACCATGCAGGCACTGAAAAAAACAAAATACCTGTTAATGATATTAGCAAAAGCATGCTGCTGTATCATTTCATTAGGGAAAGGGCTACAAAAATAATAGACAAAGCAATGCCACGGAAAATAATAAATATTTTTCCACCAGCAACACAATAATAATTTCTACCTCCTCCCCCCCCTCACCGTTCCTGAATTGGAGTTAAGCACAGAACAACAGAATTATTACAGTGCAGAAGGAGGCCATTTGGCCCATCATACCGTGTGGGTGGCACGGTAGCAGTGGGTGGCACAGTGGTTAGCACTGCTGCCTCACAGCGCCAGAGACCCGGGTTCAGTTCCCGCCTCAGGCGACTGACTGTGTGGAGTTTGCACATTCTCCCCGTGTCTGCGTGGGTTTCCTCCGGGTGCTCCGGTTTCCTCCCACAGTCCAAAGATGTGCAGGTCAGGTGAATTGGCCATGCTAAATTGTCCGTAGTGTTAGGTAAGGGGTAAACGTAGGAGTATGGGTGGGTTGCGCTTCATCGGGTCGGTGTGGACTTGTTGGGCCGAAGGGCCTGTTTCCACACTGTAATCTAATCTAAAAAAAACCTGGACTGGCTCTCTTACCTAATGCTAATCTTCTGCCTTTTTCCCATATCCCTGCACACCATTACTTTCCAAAAAAAAAAGGACATACAACAACCTCAGTTGAACCTGCCTCCACCACATTTCCAGGCAGTGCATTCCAGACCTTAACAATTTGCTGTGTAAAAAGGTTTTGTTTTTGCTCACATCACCCTTATTTCAGTTGCCAATCACACAATAGTGTGAGGTGTTACAACTGGCTGCACAAACACAAAGAACTTGTTAAATAATAACAGCTGAAAATATTGCCATCTTTGAAATCCAATGATATATGGTTCCTTCACACCTTGGCTGCCTCTGATTGACCTTAACCAGAGTGTTGCCCATGATTCAGGGAGTTCAACCAAACACTGAGTCAAACAGTTAAACCTCTACATTACCTCCTATTATTTATTCTGCAATTTTATTTTGTTGATTGAGCACAGAATAGAAGACAGGAACAGGTTCCTGCTATAAATTGCCTGATGGAAAACAAATCACTACCATGCCAGGTGATTTGAATTGATGGGATGTCAGAGATTATTTCAGTGTGTTACACAGGAGCCAATGCATGCTAAAATAGCTTAACCTTAACTCCAGAGAAAACAACTGAAGTATTCGGGTGATCAAACGTTAAGGCACTTGGTGAGCAGCTGACAATGCTTGACATTTGACAGTATCACAGCATCTCAGCACATCATCGGCTTTCAGTTAATAACACTCAAGCAGATGTTCATTGAAATTATTACCATTCACAGCCGCAAGGAACAAACTCTTGAACTGAATTAATGAGAATGTGATATCATACCCTGACTGGTGTAAAAAGGTAAAATAAAACAACAGCAAAAACAAAATAATGACCAGATTCCTGACACTGTGCTGATTTTATGTTGCTGGCAACTGATGAGATGTAAAGGCAATTTTCATTGACTCTAAAACTGCATCAGTGCATATGGAAGGGCACAGGATTGGTTGGGTCATAGGAGTACATACTGTATGCCAAGAAGTAATCTACGGAGGATGCTGTGACAAGATTGAGGAATATGGGATAGAAGCAGGCAGGTGGGACTATAGTTTAGTTTGGGATTATGTTTGGCATGGACTGGCTGGGCCTAAGGGTCTGTTTCCATGCTGTATGACTCTATTATGAAAGTTGAGAATAGTTAATAATGTCCATATTATGCCAAATGCCACAAAGCCTTAGTAAACAATATATAAGGTCACCAAACTTGCAGAGAACGACTCTCTCATTAGAGAGAAGCAACTGGTGGTGAGTTTAACATGAGGGTTGCCATACTTTGGTGAGGGATGAGATTGAGAAAGCATGGTGACCTCACTTAGAGTGAGAATTGAACCTGTGGTGTTAGCATCACTCTGCATTATAATGTAGGTTTCCAGCAAACTGACCAAATCAAGCCCCAGGTTAATGCTGTTGGGGCATTGATTCAAATCCCATTAAAACAGATAGTAAAATTTAAACGTAATAAAAAGTCTGACCATGTAACTATTGTTGATTGTTGTAAAAACCATCTGGTTCATTAATATTCTCTAAAGAAAGAAATCTGCGATTTTTATCTGATCTGGCCTGCATGTGATTTTAGACCTACTGCAATGTGTTTGGCTCTTAACTGTTCTCTGGGAAATTGGGGAAGCTTCATCAATGCTGGTCTAGCCAGTGATGTAGACATTCCCTGTCCGAAAAACAGAAACACTGAGCAAAAAATCAACAATGCTGAATTTATTTTACAGACATAGGACAAGCAAAAAAAAATCAAATACAGTGATCAGCATGGCGACACATGTTCTGAGCTGAAAATTATCATCTGAAATGTGGCAAAGGCATCAAAACAGATACCCAGGACAAGCATCTCAAACTAACAGATTCAAGGACAGCTTTTCGCCCACTCTTTTTAGACTTTTAAATGGACCTATCACAGATAAAATTTGATCTTTCTCTGCACCTTTTCTGTAACTTTGACATTATATTTTTCAATCTGTTTTATTACCCTGACGTACTTACATAAGATATGATTTGCCTGGATAGCAAGCAAAACAACACTTTTCACTGTATCTCGGTGCATGTCACAATAATAAATCAAATGAAGGATATTAAGCCAAAAATGAAAGGACAAAGGCAAATAATGTTGCTTTCTTGTTCCTTCTAATAAATTTGTTTTGGATTAATTGGACATTTAGCCTTCACCATACCTCAAGAGAATAAATCTTCTGGATGCAAATTACTTTTAAGGACGGTTAGCCTATCTTGGCTGGAAATGAGTAGTCTGCATGCATATTCTATAGCATGACAGAGGTATTATTTATGCAACATGTTAACACATAATAATGCTATTTATGAATGATTATTCTTATTTCCATGAAATGCCACACACCAAAAAATAAATGACCAGGACTACATTTTCATGTGTTCATGGCGGCTCAAAACTTTTAACTGCTGTGCAATTGTGCTCCAAGCAGCAACTGTCAGCTGTAACCATAACAACTTGCACCTCATAACTGCCTCTAAGCTTTTTATACTGTCAGTAATGCAAACAAAGCACACTGTACAACTAGCACAGCGTAACAATCAATCTCCCTCACAACGCACAATTTGCAAGCAATCCAGGTCTCACCATAGCAACCATGATGCTAAGCTTTGGCACAACTCTATGACTAAACAACTGAAAGTTGTGCTTCAACCAAATAAAATTATCATGGAATATGTGCATTTTCAAATAAAATGCCAGGTGGAAAATCGTTTGATGTGACATTGGTTCTGATCCATAGAGTGTTTTAAATGGCTACTCAGTCTAAAGTAAAAGAAATTTACAGAGGACATAACATGATTATGACAAATTGTAAGTGTCCAGTGTTCTTACAAATACATTCTCCAAACACCCCCATTTTCATAAACAAATATAATGACAATTGCATGCACTTTGAATTAACCAAATTACCTAACAGGCATGGCAAAAAGAAAACTAATGGTGCAGTGATAGTTTTCTTTATCTGTGGGCCAGAAGATCAAGGTTCACATCCCAGCTATTGCAGAGGTGTGTTGTAACACATCCAAACAGGTTAATTTTTTAAAAAGTGGACAAGGTCAAAAAGAAAACAATTATTCATGAACAAAAACTGTTTGTTAACTCTACTTAGTTCCACTTTCATCAGTTGTGCATGTTTCATAAATATTATGATTATGACCTCTAAAGTATTCAAGTTTTCTAATGGCACACGTGCAAGTTTTTGTTGTCAGTTTGATATCTGCTCATTCCTGGAGCAAAATTACTTCTCTGGAGAGTTTCATGCATATAGTGAGTGTTTTAGCAAAGCAACTCACTTTTCTTTTAAATTCAATGCCTTCACTGGGTTGATAACTTTAGAGCATGTCAAACTGTTCTTGTTAATTATTAATTTGAATGGAAGCTGCATATTGTTCTACTTATAGAATACATTTTGTACCTTAAAGGGTTAACTAACATCAAAAGATAAGCTCCATCCATCAATATGTGAAGAACTATTCCCAGGAGGAGCAAACCAATGTTTTGTTGAAATTGTCCTAATGTTAAATCCACACCACCGAACAGTAACATATATTTACTCTCAAGTCTACTCTGATGTCTTACAAAGAGCTATTTTGTAAGTCTGATGTAACATAATGAATAAATACTTTATAATAAATCTATTCTATTTATCATATTTATGCTTGTCCTCTGTTGAAGACTTCCTACAGACATTCTCCTCAACTTGGTAAAAGTAACTTACACCGATAGGAAAGATTACCAACAGTGAATCCACACATGGCACATCAGATGGTTGCAATAGGAACAACCAGAACAGATTCAAAGCCAGGACAGCTGGGATCTGACAATAGATCAGTTGTGTCCAGTACCATTGCATATTCTTAGTAGTGAGCTTGAATACAGGATCCCTTCCTTGAAGAAATTACAAGGATGCCTTCCTTGAAGAAATTACAAGGATGCCTTGCTTGAAGAAGTTCTCTTCCTCCCTCTACAACCTGTTCCCTGGATGCTGCCTGACCTGCTGCGCTTCTCCAGCAACACATTTTCAGCTCTGAATACAGGATATCGCGGTATTTGTTATCGCACTATGATAACAAATTAGGCAACATCTTTGCTGAGAAGTTCAAAAGTCCAACAAATTATTGCACAACTTTCACATCTGTTGGTCACTGCCGCTCTCATCTTGGTGAAGTCCTTCCACTGTCAGTACATAATCAATGGACTTGACTTCAGGCATCTTCAATTACAATTTTCCTTATTTAGTTTCAGGTTCATCTATCTCTGACTACCAATCACATCAGATTATGCTCATGATCTGCCCTGACTTCTATTGTATCACTCATAGAGCAGCAGATCATCTTCAATATTTTTCACTCAGGAATCACTGACTAGCTTGTGCTATTGGCCTGATCGTCATCCAGTTCAATGGAAATGTCAAAAGGCATGCACCACAATCCATATTCCCCTTCGGTGTCCAGGGTGTAGTTGGAAAAGTGCTGTACTTGTCGAACTTCAGTGGCCAATACTCAGCTTTCCAGGAGTTTTTCCCTACTCCTGGGCTGTTAATCCTGTTTGTCATCACTTTTGTTTTGATTATTCCCTTCTTTTCTAACTCTGCCATCTCATCTTTCTGGGTGGACTTGAGAGCAGCTGGAACTCTCCTCGACAGACAGTGAGTTGGTCTCATAGTCTCACCTCAGATAGTATTCAACATGAGGCCTAGCCAAGACCTGTTAAAGTCTCTCTGTACATACATGTAGCATTATCAGAATTTGCTTCAGCTGAGATCAGTAGCTGTTATTTAATATTTCCTATCTGGAACTGCAGATATTTATTCTTCTCATGGCATTGGGCTTTTAGCTTCATTTGACCTCTTGCAATGAGCATTATTCAACCTTTTGTACTTTGTTTTCAAGTATTTCTGGATCATCATCTTGAGTCATTTTGCACTGGTTTGTGAAAATCATAATGCTACACAAAGCTTCAGTGTTTATCTGACACGCCCCGTTCATTTGATGCTCTCTTCCTGCAGTCATCATTCAATCAATTATAAACTATTCATCACCTTTAGTCCTGATCATGCCAACCTGTTGTATGGTGTAGAGTGTTTCATCTGCCATCTCTGCAGCATCCACCTTCACAACACCTCTCCAGCTAATGATTGCATGCAAATTGATTCAGCTTTTTCCCTTGAGATCTGATGTTGAACCAATACCATTGATAAGGAAGATTAAGCAAGGGTTCAAATGTGTCTTCAAAGCCTTCAAATTTTCTCCAGCCTGATTTTCTGCTTGTCAGTGAGAGCTCAGATGTAATGCAGCTCATGGCACTCTGCTTAGCACTGATAGCAGAGTTTTTATCCTTATTTGTTTCTTGATTAATTCAGTAGCTGCTTCATCATGTTGCTATTTGAGATCAGAAGAAATTCCGATTCTGTCTCATTGGTGTTCATTCCCACAGCACCAGGAACTGGAAACTCAAATGCATTCCAACTCATCCAGTGATTTAAAGTTGGGCACTACTGTTCTAATTCAACTTTGCTGTTTCTTACAGTAGATGGCTCTGAAAATCTACACAATTTTAGCTGAGAATTTAAAGTCAAGTTTCATGTAGTATATTTAATGACTAACTAACCTAGAGTGAAAGCAACTTACAGCCATGGCCATATGACTATGGCAAGCCATAGGTGCACAATGTCTTTAAACCAAACACATTCCAGTAGGGAAGAAAACAGGCATTATATTTGGAACAGCAAATAAATGACAGATTTAAATATTCTCCACCAGTATTAACATCAACCTCAAATCTATTATCTGATATCAATGATTAATATTCATACTATTATTTTCTTTTTCCATGTATACTAATGGTGGCTACCAGGATGCCAGAGGAAAGCACATCCTGGCAATGATAAATAAAGGCAAATATTGCAAAAGTTAAGGAATATTCCAAATGCAGTCTCATTAATGCCTTGTGCAGTTGTAGCAACGTTTCCCTATTTTAAACTCTATTACTTTAGCAATACATTGCAAAATTCCATTTGCCTTCCTTATTACCAGTTGTACGTGCACATTGTTTTCCACAATTCATGCATAAGGATACCCAAATCCTTCTGCACTGAAGCACTACATTTCTCTCCATTTAGATAATAAGTTTCCTCTCTATTCCTCTGATAAAATGGATAATCTCACACTTGTCCATGTTAAACTTCATCTGCCACATTTTGGCCCATTCACCTAGCCTATCCACACCCATTGGTAAATTTCTTATTTTTTTGTTACAACTTACTTTCCCAACTATTTTAGTGTCATCTGCAAACCTGACTATGGTACTTTTGATCCCCGCATCCAACTCATTAATATAGATTAAAAATAGTAGGGGCCAGAGGATCAAACCCTGTGGTACCCCATTAGTGACGTCTTGCCAACCAGAAAAAGATCTGGAATGCACTGGCCAAAAGGATTGATTAGATAGATTCACCATAAGTGGTGCAAGGAGACATAACAGTAACTTTCAATAGGCAATTACAAAACGTGGGCCAAAAACCAAGAACAGGAGACCCAGATTAATGGATCATTTAAAAGCTTTTAAAAAGCAGAATGGGAGCACAGATTAAATGGATTTATGATGGGCTAGAAATTTGAATTACTCCAATACACGTTTTTAACCTATCTTCTTTAAAAATTTTACTTTGTAACAAGACAAGATGAAATGGGCATTGCTTCTGTGATGTAGTCTGCTCTTGACGATTTCTCATGAAAGTTGGAAGACTAAATGAGAGTACAGGAAATAAGACCAATATCTTGATGTAAATTAGTGGAAACTATTTACCAGGAAATTCTGACCTATAACAAGAATCTAAATCATAAATCTTACTAGAACAGGTCACAAATACCACATTCATCATTGCCATTCATATTAGATTTCTTGTTATTTTAAATTTAAAAGACAAGAAAAGATATTCTATGTTGTTTGACAGCCATGCACATTTTATTGCTACATTGCTTTGTCCATGCTCTTCAATGTTCTTCATTTAACAGGACGGGAGAACACACCCAACTGGACTTTAATCATTTAATCATGTGTCCTGATTTGTCTTCACAGATGCTGAAACCCCCATCTATCGTTTACTCCTTATCCCCTCCTTCCACCGTATCTCCTGCATGAAAAACTGACATTTTACTAGCTATCATCAGCTCTGAGCAAGCATCACCAGACCCGAAACGTTAATTCTGATTTCCCTTCACTGATGCTGCCAGACTTGCTGATTTTTTCCAGCAATTTCCGTTTTTATTTCTGATTTACGGCATCTGCAATTCTTTTGGTTTTTATTCAAGAATTTAATGATGTCTCTGTATTTGGACAACATATTTGATCAAAATAGGGAAAATCAGCTAAAAGCAATTTTGAAAAACATATCAATGGCATTGTAATCTCCCCTGTGAGCTACAGTTAAGAATACAGATGTAAATTGTTTTCCTTGTGAGGACTTATCCAATGAAACCATAAGACATTTGGATTGTTTAGTGATTGTAATGATATTACATTAACTTCAGTTGCACAGAAGTTGAGAAGATGCACAATACTATCATATGTGCAGGATATTTGAAAACTGCTCACAATGCTCACAACCTATCAATCACGTAATGAAGTTCTGTTATATTTATATCACAGCACAAGTACAAAATTCATTGTACTGCAGAATCTATTCCTGAAATGTTAGTTTGACTATTCATTCATTTATTTCTGCACCATTTCTGCAGTTTGGCAGGATTCAATTTCAAATGCTCTTTGATATTTCAACCCCCTGTGATTATAAATGTTAATTGTTGGGCAGCAACTCATTTTTCCTGGTGTTTAATCAGGCATGAGGAATGAATGAATACAGCAAGCACTATAAATCCACGTTACCTTTAGAAAAGGCTTTAAACTGTTTCTGGATTGTTTGAATGGCTGGCATTCTACGTCTAAGCAGACTGCATCCTTACCTACTTACCCTGTGACTATGGAACTTTTAAATCAGAATTCATAAGTGATGGGACTGTTGTTGGAATTCTTGATGAAACTCATCAGATTTTTGTTTCCAATGCAAAGAACAGTCTATTTTGCTGATGACTACTCAAGTTATGCTTGCAGCATCAACCAGAAAGACTCACAGACAGATCCTGAGGGAAGATGGCCAAATTTACCTCCTGTGAATGAACAGAGTCTATTAAACTTTATTAATGGTTTATCATTTCATTCAAACTGAATAAAAACACTAAATGACCTATTATAATTGTCTATTAATTTCCTGTATGAAATCTGTGCATGTAGATAATAGGGAACAAACATACTGGTGCAACAACAGCTTGACTTTTCTCCTTACTGGAGAAAACATTCCATGATGCTCCATGTTGTATAATGTAATGGCTCTGAAAGAGTTAATGTTGAAGTTGCATTAGCTCCTCTCAATCTGGTAAAGTCACACAGTCTTCGGGCAGAGCCAAAGTCTTCGCTAGTCTTTGCAGGGAACAGATATATTATACGGCTCCAAAACGTCCTTAGTAATTACTCCTGACCAATCTTGTCAGATGTACATTTTGCCTGTGTGAAAAGGGGAAAGCTCTATCCAGGCTGCATTAGACAAAAATTCACGAAGAGGGCAGGAAGCCACCATCTCATTCATTAAAAAAAGGCAGAAAAGCATAAAAATGGTGGGAAAATCCTGTATGAAGTACAGAGAAACAGTCTCACTAAGAAACAGAATTCTGAAAGTTGGACGAAAGTAAAGCATGGCAGAACAGCCAGTAAAAGAATTTGTTCTTATTGAAGAATTTAATATAGCATTGCAACAAGACAGTGTTTAAAAGGACTGGCAAACAAAGAGGATACTGTACAGAGACTAGCATGCTTTACAGTAATTGGATTTAAAGCAGCATTATTGAATACAACAATACAAACTTAATGAAAAACAAATCATAAAAAATATTGAAATGATATTTGCTTAGATCAGTTTGACAGTGATGCCCAAAAAGAAAGTCAAACAAAAACTGGTAAATGACACATACTGGTCTGGCTCAAAGGAACACAGGAATATAGGAACAGGAGTAGGCCATTCAGCCAGTTGCATCTGCTCACCTATTCAATATGATAATAGCTGATTAAACACTTCACTGCCTGTTACCCATCCCTGTATCCTTATATGCCTTTGGTCATCAAAAATGTACTAACCTCTACCTTAAGCATATTCAAAGACTGGACTTCCACAGTTCTGTGCAGCAAAGAATTCCAGAAGATCACAACCCTTTGCATAAAAATAAATGCCCCTCGTCTCGGATCCAAGTGATATCCCTCTAATTTTTAATTGCGCCTCTGGTTCTAGACTCCCCAGTGAGGAGAAACCTACATCTAACCTGTCTAACCCTGTAATTATTTTGTTAAATTTCAATGAGATCTTTCTTTGAAACAAAATAATACAGGCCCAGTTTGCCTGATCTCTCTTCATAGGACAGTCTCGCCAACCCAGGAATAAGTGTGGTGAAGCTTTGTTGCACTGCGTCTATGGTAATAGTATTTTCCCTGAGATAAAGAGACAAAAGCTGCACACAGCACTCCAGATGTAGTCTAACAAAGCAAATGAAGCAAGATTTCACTACTCCTGTACTCAAATCCTCTTGTAATAAATGCTGCCATTCCATTGGCCTCCCCAATAGCTTGCTGCACCTGAGATTTCACTATGGTTAGCACTGCTGCCTCACGGCACCAGGGTCCCAAGTTCAATTCCAGCCTCAGGCGACTGTCTGTGTGGAGTTTGCACATTCTCCCTGTGTCTGCATGGGTTTCCTATGGGTGCTCCAGTTTTCTCCCACAGTCCAAAGATGTGCAGGTCAGGTGAATTGGCCAAGCTAAATTGCCCATACTGTTAGGTGCATTAGTCAGAGGGAAATGGGTCTGGGTAGGTTACTCTTCGGAGGGTCAGTGTGGACTGGCTAGACCGGAGGGCCTGTATCCACACTGTAGGTAATCTAATCTAATCTAATCTAAAAGAAGGAACCCAGTCAGATTGCTTATGTTAGCGTTAGAAAGCTAATTCATTTTGTCCACGCAGAAGAAATCACAAATGTTACATGACTGACGGAAATGTTCATTGCTTTGTCTTCTGAAATGCAACAATGAAAGTCAGTAACAGGGATACTGTTGAGAACATCGGCAATTTTTCAGTAACATGGCTGATCTTCTGAAAAGATCTAGTTGGCCAATCAGGTAACTGAAGAATGTGACTGAAAACCTCCAGCGGATCAACACATCCAGAGGGAGGAATTAAAATTGAATCAATGTGAGCCAGACCAATGCTCACAGATACAGGTCATGTGGCTTCAAGTGGACAGGGCCTGGGAAATGAATATTCAAGGATACACGTGCTATCGTAAGGACAGACTGACGGGCAGAGGGGGTGGGGTGGCCTTGTTGGTAAGGGACGATATTCAGTCCCTTGCGCGGGGGGACCTAGAGTCAGGGGATGTAGAGTCAGTGTGAAGCTTAGTGT
>NC_057732.1:22216428-22296914 GCF_004010195.1 Chiloscyllium plagiosum | reverse complement strand
AGGAAACATGTTTCTGCTGATGGGTGAGTGCCGAACCAGAGGACATAGCTTAAAAATACGGGGTAGACCATTTAGGACAGAGCTCAGGAGAAACTTCTTCACCCAGAGAGTGGTGGCTGTGTGGAATGCTCTGCCCCAGAGGGCAGTGGAGGCCCAGCCTCTGGATTCATTTAAGGAAGAGTTGGATAGAGCTCTCAAGGATAGTGGAATCAAGGGTTATGGAGATAAGGCAGGAACAGGATACTGATTAGGAATGATCAGCCATGATTATATTGAATGGCGTTGCAGGCTCTAAGGGCTGAATGGCCTACTTCTGCACCTATTGTCTATTGTCTATTGTCTATGTTCAAATTAAAGAGAATGGCTGATTTAAGCTTCCAGGATACTGTGACAATGACTATACCACTTCTTTAACCACAGACATAGAGCCTTGTCCAGGAATTTAGGAGACTTCAAGGAAGAAAATTATTGCTTTAACAGAGCAAGCATCGTCAATGATGGTCTCCCCTGATGACATTATAGGGTAACTACATAAGTTGACAGATAACAGTGTCTTTGCTCAGAAATTTAGGGAGATTAAGAGTCACTCAGATAAGGAAATGGGCCAACAACCAGGTCGACAAGGAATAATATCTTTCATGACAGATATCCAAGACATAAAAGATCCTTCCATATAGAAGTGATCCACAGATCAGAACCAAAGTAACAGTCCTCGAGCACAAGACCTACCATTTTCCTCAGTCTGGTGACATTCCATTCTGGGAGCATATTTTTCTGAAATCAGTCAAGTCGGGTTGGGATAAGGTAGTCATAAAAGTAATGTAGTTATTTACATCATTGTATCATGGCTTAACTATAGGGAAAAAAGCTTGGGGAGAGATGTTGTTTAAAGGAGAGATTCTAGAACAGGGAGAGTTGACATTGCACTATCTCCACCCAATCTGATGATGTCATATGCAGTCTTTGGGTAGATATAGTGAGTTCTTTCACCAGCTTTCATTTGGTGTAGACACATTCCTGAATGACCCAATGACCCTGGTAAGTAGTTGGAGTCATTGTTCTCGTACATGAAACCATTTTGTTAATTAAGATAAGTGCCTCTTCTGTAAGGACTCTACAGAGGTGCAGCCTCGAGCATCAATTACAAGCCCTAGACTCAGTATGGGCAAAAAAGTACTGGTGACTGAAGAATACCTTAAGCAATACTATAAACCTTAAACATTAGGGCCAGCACAGTGGTTGGCATTGCTGCCTCACAGAGCCAAGGACCCAGGTTCAATTCCAGTCTTGGGGATTGTCTGTGTGGAGTTTGCATGTTCTCTCTGTGTCTGTGAGGATTTCCTTTCGATGCTCCAGTTTCTTCCCACAGTTCAAAGACGTGCAGGTTAGGTGGATTGGCCAGGGTAAATTACTATATAGTATTCAGAGATGTGCAGGATACTAGATTAAATATGGGGTTATGAGGATAGGATGGGATGCTCTTCAGAGGGTCGATGCAATATGGCCTCTACATGCACTGTAAGGATTCTAAACCTATCTTGTTTCTGACAGAAGTGGTAGATATCATGAGATACGAGCAGAGAAAATCAAGCAAATTCGACACTCCACAGTGACACATTCAGACAAAAATAGTGAAAATCAAAGGAGGAGGTACTAAGAGAGGGGGAAGAAAATGGTGGCCCAAAGAGATGGGTTTGAAAGGAATTTTTAAAGAAAAAGAGGGTGAAGGAAGGACAAAATAGTTTAGGGATAAAGTCCAAAAATATGCTTCTAAGGTACTTGAAGGCATGCCTATCAGTGTTTTGACAAAGCTAAAAATCACACAACACCAAGTTATAGTCCAACAGGTTTAATTGGAAGCACTAGCTTTTGGAGCGCTGCTCCTTCATCAGGTGAAGGAGCAGCGCTCCAAAAGCTAGTGCTTCCAATTAAACCTGTTGGACTATAACTTGGTGTTGTGTGATTTTTAACTTTGTACACCCCAGTCCAACACCGGCATCTCCAGACCATAATGTTTTGACAAAGTTCATGAAGAAAAATTCAGAAAGTGATACACAGAAGGCCAGAATATAGATTCTAATTTCAGGTAGAGAAATTAAGGTTCTTCAGGAAACACATACTTTTGACCTGGACTACAAAGTTTACCACTATAAAAGATCAATTCCAATGACAATTGCATTGGCGTGACTGTTGGTCAATTGATACATTAATTTTTAAATCATTCTTATTCTCACTACAAATAAAATGATTATGATAGAATACAAAAGATGCATTTGAAATGGCAATACCGTTCAGTCTTACCTTCACAAGGAAGAGATGAACAACATGATGATATTTGGAGCACCTGAAATTCATATTTTCTCATTCTGAAAAAACTTCACAAATGCACAAGGTTATTGAGAAGAGCATCCTTGGGATGCCAAGAAAACAGATGTCATTGGCAGATGTCCACCTAAAGTACCAAAGAAACAGATGTCAAAGACAGATGTACAGTTAGATTACCTTAGAAACAGATTCCTTAGCACACAGTCACTGCAGCACCATGGAAATAAAGACCCTGTGGACAAATATCCTCTCCAGACCATTGCAAGGATTGATGTATTGGAATATGCAAGTAACTCGAATTCTCTAAATCAAATGATTTAGACAAAATCATACACAAAGAGCTATCATATTTATAAAATTGAAAGTCCTGGTTATACCTGGGTTGACATGAAGAGAATATATCAAAAATTGGTTCCATTTTAATTGATACAAAATTGGCAAAGGAAAACTGCCGAGCAATGCTACCAAACTGTGTTCGAAAAACCATAAGGATGTTTTCCTTATACTGAAAAACCACAATAGTTTGTCTTATACTCTTCTCATAAAGGCAACCAATATTAAAGAAGAGGCTATTTTGTTGTGATGCCAAAATCCTTATTAAATGATATTTTAGACATTACTATTTCAACAGTGCTTCTTGTTCCAGGACTGAAAGATTGCAGTTGGAGTTTGTATTTTAGAATGGACATTTTTAAATTTATTTTAGGAAGTTTGCATATAAACAATGCATTGGCAGATTGTTGTATTGCTTTGGGTGAAGTGGGCTGATAAGAAGGTCAGGGCTTGGATGCAAGATTCGTTCTAGAATAAAACTTGCTGAATGCCATGATCATCTTTCAGCCAAACCCATGAGTTGAAATATTCAGTACTTCAAGTCTAAAAGACTGTAAAAGTATTTCCATAAAAGACAGTTCTTCCTATGTAATAGGGAGCCATGTGGAAGATTCTCGCCATATTATGAATTGTTCATGACAACTCATTTCTGAACAGAACACAAATGAGTTATATTTTGACAAAAAAAAATCAATTGACGAGAGAAAGATGCAAATGACAAGAAATTTCAGGGTAACTGCTGGTGGCTAGTAATAATAATGTGTTCTTAATAACCCAGAAAGCTTTGACACGTCAAAAATCTGCTCTCCAGTTCGAGCATAAAGTAATTGGCATGGCTCTGCAGATGATGAGCCATAGATTCATTGAACTTTAACTTTAAAATCATCATGGTATCAAGCCATTTATTTTTTTTTTCAATCTCTCACCTCTATTAAATGCAGACTTTCTATGATCAGCCGTGCCATATTCTGCAGTCTATTTCAATCCCTCATAACAGTCTGAATCCTGTGTCCTGCAGTAGGTGATTAAGGCTTGACATTAAAATCTGTTGGCAGTCGATATGCTGCCAACAGCTTACACATGATGTAACGATTATAGGTACACGCAAAACAGGCAGGAGCAGCATGGATGTCAGGACCTCCCTGATGTATGTGACACACAGCCTTGGTTTGCTCTGTGTATCAGTCAAGATTATGTTATCACCAATCTGCAGTTCTGAGGATATGAACTTGCAAGCAAACCAGCTTAGATTTGAGGAAAATGTTTTAGTAAGTTGCAGTGAGATGATTTACAAACCTTTTCAATCCTTTCACTGATTTTTTAATGTAAAAGTACATGTGACAATAAATTTTTATTCTATTCTAGGCGGCATGGTGGCACAGTGGTTAGCACTGCTGCCTCACAGCGCCAGAGACCCGGGTTCAATTCCCGCCTCAGGCGACTGACTGAGTGGAGTTTGCACGTTCTCCCCGTGTCTGCGTGGGTTTCCTCCGGGTGCTCTGGTTTCCTCCCACCATTACAAAGATGTGCAGGTCAGGTGAATTGGCCATGCTTAATTGCCCGTAGTGTTAGGTAAAGGGTAAATGTAGGGGTATGGGTGGGTTTCGCTTCGGCGGGTCGGTGTGGACTTGTTGGGCCGAAGGGCCTGTTTCCACACTGTAATCTAATCTAATCTAATCTAATCTATTCTATTAATGCACCACGTTTATTTTGTATGAAGTAAAATAGGCAACCAATGGAAACGATTAAGCAATCTAGTTTTAAAATCATAAAATGTCCATGAACATAGCTGTAACTTCAAATGTAACCTTTAAACAGCTCTGCTCTAACACTTGCAATTGATCAATAACTGCAGTTATTTTAATTTCAAGCAGAAAATTCATCAATGCTAACAGAAAAGTAAGGATAAGGTAGATTTCATTATGCAGCATTATGTATCATCTATATCAGAATAAATTGGAAATGAAGCATTCACTAAAAGTTATTGTAAAAATATGACTTTTAAAAACTATTAAAATTTTCAGTAGCTTGTGATTACAGGATATCATAACTTGATATTACAAACATTTTACGTGGGATCAGTGAAGGTCTAACAATACTGAAGAAACTTGACACCTCCCAGAGCAAAGCAATTCACTGGATTGGCACACCATCCATCCCCTTCAATATTCACTACCTCCATCACCAATGTCATAGTGGTAAGAGTACGTATGATTCACAAAATACACTGCAGTAACTTGCCTTCGACAGTACCTTCCAAACCAATGATCTTTACCACCACGAGAGTTTCAGGCACACAGTAACACCAGTTTCTGTGAGTTCTCTCCAACCCACACACCATCCTGACTTGGAAATACATTGCCATTCCTTCACAGTCATTGGGTCAAAATCCTTGAGCTCCTTCCTGAACAGTACTGTGGGTTTCCCTACACCACATCAATCGGAGCAAAGAGATGGCAACTTCTAAAAGGAAATTAGTGTTGGGCACCAAATTCTAGTCTAGTCAGTGATGCCCACATTCTGTCAAGAATTTTAAAAAATACATGAATATCTCCAGTTTGTTAAGTCTGAAGTAAATATTTGAAGTGTAGCGCAAGCTTCCTAAATTCCAGTGTGGCAATTTCAGAAACTGTGATTGTCTGTACAAACACTGACACAGTGACTTTACCATTTGATGAGTTTGACAAAAATCTTAGCATACCTCAACTTAGAGAGGCTAAACTATTTGAACAATTTCCCCTGGGCCTGAAGTCCAAACTAAGACAGACAAAAATAAACAGATTCTGCCCTCTAGGGTTAAAGGTCAAAAGCACAATGATTTTGGGAAAACTCTCTCATTTTCACATTCATCCATTATAAGTACCCTTGAAATAAGTATAGAACTGGTAGGAATCTGGAATTTAAGAAAACCTACCTGTTAATGGCACCAATTTATTTCTACTATTCTCACTGGTGAAGTAATAAGTGAACACTTCATAATAGTGATAGCTTTAAGCTAGGATGGATAAACTTATTAAAATCTATTCTTGTCAACAATCTCATTTGAATCCAGTTTTCAATCCCTTCAGGCCTCATCCTGTCACAGTGAGATTAACCAAGTTGCAATTGGACCTGTTACCACGAGACAGGCATTTTATCTCAAACAATGTGGCCAGCTTGTCACCTCTCACTTTCTTAAATGTGGGTCTGGATAGATCCTGAGACCCCAGTATCTGTCTTCCTCAGAGTGATCCTGGCTTGCCCAGTGGTGATACGGAACACAACAACTGCTAGCCTCTAATTGTCCAACAGCTCTCAGCAGGCGAATATGATTTAAGGGCAAGGCCTGTATCTGGGGTTGCCACTGTTTTATTGGCTGTGATTCAGCAGGCCATCTTGACTGATATACTATGCTTTCTACAGACTGGATGCAGTGGATCTGCTGAACTGATGTGGCTTACTTCCTGGAGTGTAGAGAATGGACTCTTTGACCTTAACCATCCATGGAGCTATCCGACCATGTCCGGGCCTCTGGACTGATAGCAGACAATGCCTAGGGATTTACTGTGCTGGAATGCCCTTGTTCATGGCTGTCTCCTTCACCTGACTGAGGACTACACTTCATGAACTTTGAGATGTGGCCATTTTGCTGCATTTGCTGCAGATCCCAGATTGATGCATTGCAGTACAATACAACAACATATCCATCCCCTTGACTGATCACTATTGACAACCTTGGCAATCTACCCAGCTGTGTGCCTATGTTCATCATCAAAGCAAGTTAAATATGCTTTAACTCTGAACCTCTGGCTGAGGAGGCAAAGCATAAAAATGCATGGCAAGACAGACGTGCAGTGAGCATCCAAACTTACAAAAAGTGAATGAGAAGTAAAATAGCTCATGAGGAGCACTGAGGTGCACCGTGATCAAATACATGAGATGGGTACCTGTCCCTACACGTTAGGTGACCTGGCAGCAACGTGCAGCTCCTAAGCACAGAACCATTTTGTAGCTTACCAACATCCATGGATGGGGGTTGTAGTTACCCTCTGCTCTTGGAGCATGCTGTGAAATGTTAACAATTACTATCCAAAATGGAGACCCAGAAGAGAAAGCTGGAGTTGCCAGGTAACTATTCTGGCTTTCATGTCAGGAATTGTCACCATTTTGTTTCTATCCAACAAGTGGGAGAATGGTAAACTGCACATCAATCAGGTGCAATTAGAAAATAGTGATATGCTAATACATGCAAATGGATGCAACAGAACTCTTGTTGCTCACTAATGAGATTCTCATCTTGCTATTCAAAACTGGATTGAAGATTCATATTTTTTGATCTTCAAGTTATGAATCTCACTTTAGTCAATCTCATTCTATTTTCCCAATTGACACACTCACATTGTTCAGTGGCTGGCGAGATCACACCTAAAGACTTTGAAACTGTGATTTCTCAGCAAAGCTCTGTTAGCCAGTGTATGCAATATTAATTTCCACTATTCATTTATTGGTGATAGTCCTACAGTCATATAATTTATTGATAGCATACAAAGTTGACAGTTACCAAAAAAACAAAGTCCAATATGCATGATCCACACCCATGGTAGCGGTAGCATCCAGAATAAGCAATGTTATATTATCACCTGGGAGTGGGAACAAAATAGAGAAATGTCCAGGTAGAATACATGAAAAAATAATAATCAAACAACATTTTTGATACTTTAGTGAACACTCAGAAGAACTGTAAGAGAAATGTTAACACTTAACATTGGAAATATTTTAAATAAGTATGTATTTTCTTTATAAGTTCAAAACCTTCCTTGCTGTTTCCCACAGCATTGTCTCAAATATAATACTATTAGTTATCAGCTGGATGTAGTTAGACAGTAGAGCATTGGATGTCAGCGCAATTACAACATTTAAAAGATGTTTAAATAAATACATGAATAGGAAAGATTTGGAAGGATATGAGCCAGGAGCAGGCAGATGGCACTAGCTTAGTTTAGGAATATGCTCGGCATGGACTGGTTGGACTGAAGGGTCTGTTTCCGTGCTGTATGACTCTATGACTCTATAACATCAAGGAAATCACAATAATCAATGCTCCCAAACTGTAACATTACACATCATGTATGACTAACAATACCCAGCAATTTTATTACAGACAAGTATAATATAAACAATATTGTACTTTTTGAGGTTGGTATATCATTAAACTTGAAACTAATGTTAGTGGGCTATGCAAACTGCCTAAGGTTCTATCTAGATGTTTTCCCATGAATACTTAATGAACAAATTTGTTAATTGAATGTTAATTTTAATTAAAAGCAAATTACAATGGATGCTGGAATCTGAAACCAAAAGAGAAAATGCTGGAAAATCTTTGACAAAGGGTCAGTTAGACGCGAAACGTCAGCTCTTTTCTCTCCTTACAGATGCTGCCAGACCTGCTGAGATTTTCCAGCATTTTCTCTTTTGATTAATTTTAATTAATTGTGTTTGTTTTTTGGCATAACAAATGATTCATTTCTATACCTCAAAACAGTTTGAAATAGTGGGTGTTGGGTGAGGAGATATGTGTTTATGTGTGCTTCTTTAAATGAATGCTTAACTAGGTATTAAGGTTGGCTTCTGGTTTATCCTCCACCATCTGGCTTTCTGGTATGTACCAAAACGGACTGGGAGACTTTCAAACTCATTTACAATTTAGTGACAAACACAACAAAGGAGGTCTACCCAATTGCTTTTACAGAGTGTAGCCTCCCATTGGGGATAAAACCAATTTTCGTCAATAGTAAGTATGAGATAGATATAGAAATAGTGTTGGTTCTGATATAACACGATAGTTCCATTCACACATGATCTTGCATTCTAAGAAAATTGCACAATAGACATCACTTCTAAACTGATGGGGCCGGAAGTGTGTTATAGCCAATACAAGCAAGGAAAGTTTGTGTTCTACAAATAATGGTCTAAATTCTGCAAAAGTGTTTAAGTCAGTTTGCGCTGAAGAAACACGCTTTATAGCAGAATGGACTGTATTAGATATGCCATCCAAAGTATATCCCTTCATAGTTTTGATTTCACACTATTGCCCAAGGCTGTAATACTCTGCCCATGGAGTGGAACTCACCACAATGATAATGTGAGCGTCACTATAATTTTCATTATATTGTTCAAAGCTAACAGAAAGAAATAGTCAGGTAAAGGTTATTTGTAACATTATAAAGAAAGAACATTTCTACTCTATCACAAGCTTGTCCAAAAGGCAGTGCCATTCTGTTCTTGGACTGCAACTGAATGTTGCTTAGAATGATATACATGTTGGGGAAAGAATTAGTTTTGCTGTATTCATACTAGAAAGATTACTGAGGACACCAAACTGTCTTAGCTGGTGGTAAATACAAGAAAGGACAATAGTATTCAAAAAAATATAGAATAGTAAAGTGAATGGGTAAAGAAATGGCAGGCGTATGAATGCATTTATGACTTTATGAGAGACAGAGTAGAAGAAATATTCCTTCATATTTCTTTTACAATGCAATTACATAAAATGACTGGAGGAAATGACTCCCACTGTGTTCCCAAGATGCTGTTAATTGAAAGATATAGAGGATGTAAGCAGTTGTATAGAAACATTGAACCTATGAGCAGGAGTAGGTCATTCAGTCCATGTAGCCTGCTCCATTATTCAATATGGTTATGGGTATTCTACTATCACAGTACCATATTCCTGCTTTCTCTCCATACCCCTGATGGCTTTAAAATTCAAACTGTATTTATCTCTTTCTTGAATATACACAGTGACCTGGCCTCCACAGATTGACCATCCTCTAAGTGAATAAATGTTGCCTCATCTCATTCCAAAATTGCCTAATCATATCCTGAGATGAAGAGACCTAGTTCTTGACTCCCTAAGCAGCAAAAAATGTCCTCCTTGGATGTTGTCTGTTAGTCCTGTTAGAATTTTGTATGAGAGGTGATACATTTTGGAGAGTCAAATTTGAGTGTGAATTATGCAGTAAATGGCAGAACCTTTAGGAACAACAGCATACAGATGGATCTGGGTGAGCAGGTCTGCAGTTCCCTAAAAGCAGCAACACAGGTACCTTGGTGATTAAGAAGGTGTATGGCATGCTTGCCATCATCAGCCAGGGCATGGAGTACAAAGGTTGGCAAACCATGTTGCAGCTATATAAAATCCTTGTTAGGCTGCATCTGAAGTATTGTGTACAGTCTTGGTCGCTAAAATACCAGAAAGGTGTGGAAACTTTGGGGAGAATGCAGAGAAGGTTCAACATGACGTTACATTCTCTTGAGGGCATTGGCTATGGGGAAAGGTTAAAAAGACTAGAATTGTTTTCACTGTAAAGACAGCGGCTAAGAAGAGACCTGATAGAGGTCCATAAAATTATGAGAGGCATAGACAGGCTGGATAATCAGAGGCTTTTTCCCAGAGTTAAAGTTTCAATTACAAATGGGCACAAGTTTAAGGGATGGAAATGTGTTGCTGGAAAAGCGCAGCAGGTCAGGCAGCATCTAGGGAACAGGAGAATCGACGTTTCGGGCATTAGCCCTTCAGGAAGAAGGGCTAATGCCCGAAACGTCGATTCTCCTGTTCCCTAGATGCTGCCTGACCTGCTGCGTTTTTCCAGCAACACATTTCCATCTCTGATCTCCAGCATCTGCAGACCTCACTTTCTCCACAAGTTTAAGGGAGATGAGCAAGGGATGTTTTCCATGTCGTGTGTGATAGCAGCCTGGAACACAGTACAAGAAGAGATAGTGAAAGCAGTCACATTGGCGGCATTTAAGAGGCATCTGGATGGTTATATAAATAGGGAGGGAATAGAAGGATACAGACCATATAAGGCCAGAGCGTTTGTTTTTTAGTTTAGTTAGGGCATCATTGGCACAGCTTGGAGGGCCGAAGGGCTGTTCCAGAGCTGTACTTCTCTTTTGTTCTTTGTTTGCTTCAATTAGATTACCTCTCATTCTTCTAAACTCTAGTGAATGCATGTCCAGTTAAACCAATCTGTCCTCAGATGAATTCTACCATTCCTGGCATCAGCTAAGTAAACCTTCACTGCACTCCCTCTTTGGTAAGTTCACCTTCTCTTTGGTAGTGAGACCAAAATTCCCCCAGATCTGATCTCACCAAGGCCCTGAATAAATGCAGCAAGACAGCTTTACTTCTAAATTCAGCATGCAATGAAGGCCAAAATACAATCTGCCTTCCTAATTGCTTGCTGTACCTGCCTATTTACTTTCACTGACTGGTGTACAAGTAGCACGCAGATGCCTTTGTACATCCACACTTCCCAACAGATCACCATTTATGTAATACTCTACGTAATTTTTTTTCAGACCAAAGTGCACAACTTCGCATTTGTCCACATTGTACTGCATCTGTCATGTGTTTGCTCACACACTGAACTTGTCTAGATTGCTCCGAACCCTCCTCATAACTCATAATCCCAGTTTGTTTTGTGCCATCAACAAACATTTAAACCTCATCAAAGTAATTTAAATATCGTGAATTGTTAGGGCCTAAGATCAACTTATGCCCACTCTCTGTTTCCAGCCTGTCAACCAATTCTCAATCCATGCCACAATATTACCCCTGGTGTGCTTCACTTTGCATACTAGTCTCTTTAATAGGACTTTATCAAAAGCCCTTTTTAAATCCAAGTCCACTACATACACTGATTCTCCTTGACATATTCTACTAGATATGTGCTCAAAGAAACCCCTAGTGATTAGTTAAACATGATTACCCCTTCATACGCCCATGCTGACTTGTTTAATCCCATTATTGCTTTCCAAAATTTCCTGTTATCATATATTTTATAAAAATGTCTAGCACTTTCCCCACAGTTAGGCTAACTGATTTGTAATTCTCCATTTTCTTTGCTCCCTCCATTTTAAATATTGTGGCTACACTTGCCACCCCACAATCTGTAAGAGCTGCTCCAAAGCCTATAAAATCTTTGAAGGTGACCACCAAATTATCCAATATTTCCGTAGCCACTTCCTTCAGTGGGATGCACATTATCAAGGGTTTCATTACATACGAGTGATGAGTTTAGATACATACCAGTAGATCTTCTTGACTTAGCTTTCTGGAAGGTAAAAAGAATATTTGCAAAACCTCTTCTCAGAAGATGAAATCAGTTGGACAGTGTCCATAATGAGCAGATTGTATGTCATCTGTGAACAATATGGGTTTCATAAATCAAATGGGCATTTATTATGCTTTGCAGTCTTGCAGTCTTATTTTCTTTCTGAATTCTGAAGGCTGTACCTCACAGTTTACAAACTTACTTTTGAAACATAATGTGTTTACCAGACACAAAAAATAACAGATTACTATTCTATATTGATTCTGAAATAACACCACAACAATATTGTGAGAAAAGTGTAGGTGGCTCAAAATGAAGTAAACACCTAATGACATATGTAATAGTTGTTTTCTTTTGTAACTTATTGATAGATGTGTTTCTCAGCCATAGATTTTAAGGAAGATAATTATATTTTTTTCTCAACTGTAATGACCTTACTGTAGAAGCAAGAATAGTTACAAGTAACTGGTGCATTGTATTAAAAATATGTTTTCAGGACACTGTAAGCGAGCGAGTGCTTTCCACTTGCTCAATGATATTCTTCTATCTGATATTTTGATCCACAAAGGAATGTTACATGAATACACTGAACCTTTGCCTACTGAGTCCCAGCAGTAATTTCTAATGTCACAATATTGATAAACTGTTGAATTCCAAATTTCATTATCTGCTTTTAATAGGTGCGACTTAAATGGATTTTTCTTTTAGAAAAAGGAAAAAGCACTGACTTAAAGTGGCAAAGGTAAAAATCACACAACATCAGGTTACAGTCCAACAGGCTTATTTGGAAGTATTAGCCTTCAGAGCTCCGAAAGCTAGTACTTTCAAATATAATTGTCCACCCCAGTCTAACACCAGCACCTCCACATGAAAATGGCAAGTGTGAACCAAGCTTTGTGAAGCCAGGGTGGAATAATCAAACCTGTCTGAACTGAAATTAACACTTTATCAAAACGAAGTGAAACCCAGTTAGATGTGAATAAACTGTTAAGTCCGATCTTGATTTACACCTTTACGATAAGCTTTATGCATTAGAGATCTGATCTGGAGGTCCCGGTGTTGGAATGAGATGGATAATGTCAGAAATCACATGACAACAGATTATGATCCAACAGGTTTATTAAAATCACAAACTTTTAAAACTCCTTTGTCAGGTGACATACTGGAAATGAAAGACAGCAACAACAATTATTAAGCTTGGAATCAGACACCTGGACATTGGAAGATGCAAACCAAACTATTTAAGGGAGATGTTTTTGGCAGAGCAGGAGAGATGGAATTGTTTTGGAATAAGAAAGGGAAGCTCCCTTTCTCAATCTCTCAAGAAGGAAAAGTGCCCAGACACAAAGCTGATTAAAAAACAAAATATTGAACACTGAGAGATAAAAGAACAATTGCTACTGCTAAGGACACAAGATATCACTGAAACAATCATGGTTCTAGTTTAAATCCTCACACTTCCCAGAACACCCACATGATTTTAAATGATATATTCATTTATCTTCCTTCCTTACTGAGCCTGATCTGTCTTACTTTTTACCTGTATGTGAGTGCTTGACGTCATATCCTTTCTTACTTTCCTCATTTGCTCTTTCTTCATCTCAAGAACCAAACCTTATAATTAGATTCAAACCGATAAATAGACATTGGGTAACTATATTTGTATTAGAGAAAGGTATCGCCTCATATTAGATGAACATAAAATGTTTGTTGCAACCTATCTCGGAGGTGAAAATAACAGAACGGTTTCACTCCACCTTCATTAGTCAAAGGATGAGGTATTTCTTCTCTATAAAGTTTTAGTTAATTTGCAAAAAAAAACACAATGTATAGCCACAATTCCTGCAATACTTTTCTCATGTAATTTTCTTTAATAGCCTTCAAAGTTTGTAAATGTAAGAAGTGAAGGAAAATGTCAGTCTTTGGGCCTTTGAGGGAAACTTTAAAGCTTGGATCTTTTGGGTTAATACCTTTTAAAACACATTCCAAGTTAATTGACTTAGTCACTTTCATTGCAGCCGTCTGGGTTGGTTTCAAACTCAGTTTGCAGAAGTAGAAAAGATAATGCTACAACATGCTATATTTCTGATGCCCCTTTCGAAGACCTGTAGAATGCTACAGCACAGGATAAGTACATTCATTTATCATTCTGTGCTGCTTCCTTGTAGGATTACCCAAATAATCCCACAACCCTAATTTTTCTCTGCAGTCCTATAATGCATTTTCTTTTGAGGACTTTCCCAATTCTCTCTTGAGGCTTCTATCTACTTCCTCCCCATACTAACAGGAAAACAAGGCAAGTATGGCTGACGAGGGAAATCAGGGACAGCATAAAGGCAAAAGAAAAGCATAAAACTTTGTAGAGTCAGAGGAATATGAAACCTTTAAAAACCAGCAGAGGAAAACTAAAAAAGCAGTGAGGTGGACGGGGTGGAGAAGATAAAATATTAAGGTAAGCTAGCCCGTTTGAAACAAAATTGCAAGAGTTTTTTTTAAGATATATAAAAGGTAAGAGAGAGGCAAGAGTGGACTTTGGACAATTGGAAAATGAGACTGGAGTCTCAGCAGTGATGGGGAACAAAGGAATGGCGGAGGAACTGAAGAGGTACTTGATATTAGTCTTCATGGTGAAAGATACCAGCAGCAAACCAACCGTCAAGACAGTCAGGACCAGAGATAATTATAGTGGCTAACATGAAGGAGAAGGTGCTTGGGAAGCTAACGGTCTGAAGGTGGATAAATCACCCAGGCGGGATGAGCTACATGCCAGAGTTCTGAAGGAGGCAGCTGAGGGGATTGAAGAGGCATTGGTGATGATCCTTCAGGAATCATTGGAATCAGGGAGGGTTGCAGAGGACTGGAAAATGATTAATGTTGCACTCCTATTTAAGAAAGAAGGGAAGCAGAAGAAACTATAGACCTGCTGGCCTGACCTTGGTTGTTGGTAAGATTTTACAATCTGGAGTACTTGGAAATGCATGGCACAATAAAGTCAGCAAGCATAGCTTTGTCAAGGGGAGGTAACATCTGACAAACCTGTTAGAATTCTTTGAGGAGGTAATGAGCAAGTTCGAAAAAGGAGAATCAGTATTTTGGTCAAGTTAGATTTCCAGAAGGCCCTGATCAAGGTACCTCACAGGAGGCTGCTATGTTAGATAAAAACTTGTGGTTTTATGGGCAAGGTACTGCCCTATATATGAATTGGAGTTGGGAACTACATGTACTACTGGTATGACTCGGGGATCAGTGTTGGGACCGCAATTCTTCACAATTTACATCAATGATTTAGAGTTGGGGACCACATGTAGTGTGTCAAAGTTTGCAGATGACACTAAGATGAGTGGCAGAGCAAAGTGTGCAGAGGACTCTGAAACTTTGCAGAGGAATATAAATACTTTATGTGAGTGAGCAAAGGTCTGGCAGATAGAATACAATGTTAATAAATGGGAAGTCATCAATTTTGATAGAAGTAACAGTAACAAGAGTTATTATTGAATGGAAGAAAATTGCAGCATGCTGCTATGCAGAGGAACCTATGCGTCCTTGTGCATGAATCACAGAAGGTTGGTCTGCAGGTACATCAAGTAGAGCACAGAACATAGAACATTACAGCGCAGTACAGGCCCTTCGGCCCTTGATGTTGCGCCAACCTGTGAAACCAATCTGCTGCCCATCTAACCTACACCATTCCATTTTCATCCATATGTCTATTTACTGACCATTTAAATATCCTTAAAGTTGACAAGTCTATTAATGTTACAGGCAGGCTATTCCACGCCCCAAATAATTTGTTAGGCAAATGGAATTTTGTCCTTTATTTCCAAAGGAATTGAGTTTAAAAGCAGGGATGTTATGATGCAGCTGTACAAGATGCTGGTAAGGCCATAGCTGGAGTACTGCATACAGTTTTGATCTCCTTACTTGAGAAAGAATGTACTAGATGGGGTAGAGGAGGTTCACTAGGTTGTTTCCAGAGTTGAGGGGATTGGCTTTTGAGGAGAGACTGAGTAGACTGGGATTACATTCGTTGGAATTCAGAGATGATCTTATAGAAACATATTAAATTATGAAGGGAATAGATAAGATAAAAGTAGAGAGGCAGGTGAAACTCAGACAAAAGGGCATAGCCTCAAGATTAGAGGGAGCAGATTTAGGACTGAGTTGAGAAGGAACTTCTTCACCCAAAGGGTTGGATTAGAATTCCTTGTCCAGTGAAGTTGTTGATGCTACTTCAGTAAACATTTTTAAAGCCAAGATAGACTATTTTTTGAACAATAAAGGAATTAAGGGATATGGTGAGAGGGTGGGTAAGTGGTTCTGAGTCCACAAAAAGATCAGCCCTGATCTTATTGAGTGGTGGAGCAGGCTCGAAGGGCCAGGCAGCCTATTCCTGCTCCTAGTTCTTATGTTCTTATGCACTGGCATAGATAAAGGATTGATTGGCTGTCAGAGGCAAAGAGTATGGATAAAGTGGTCGTTTTTAGGATGGCAGCCATTAACTAGTGGATTTCTACAGGGGTCAATGTTGGGCCACATCTACCCACATTATACATTAATCATCTAGATGAAGGCACTGAGGGTATTGTTGCTAAGTTTATAGATGACACAAATATTTGTGGAGCAATAGGTAGTGTCGATGACATGGGGAGGATGCAAAAGGATGTGGACAGGCTAGGAAAGTGGGCAAAGAAGTGGCAGATGGAATACAGGGCAGGGAAGTGTGAGGTTATGCACTTTGGTGGGAAGAAGAGGTTTGGACTCTTTTCTAAATGGGGAAAGGCTGATATCTGAATGCAAAGTGACTTAAAATTAATATGCAGATTCAGTTGGCAGTGAGGAAGGCAAATGCAATGTGACCATTCATTTTAAGAGAACCAGAGTATAAGATCAGATATGTACTGCAGTGGCTACATAGGGCTGTGGTCAGACTGCATCTGAAATATTGTGAATGGTTTTGAATCATGCTTCTAAGGAAGGATGTGCTGGCAGAGAAAGAGGTCCAGACGAGATTCACAAGAATGATCTGGGGATGAAGGGCTTGTCATATTTGAGGAGTGGTTGAGAAATCTGTACTCAAATGAATTTAGAAGGTAAGGGGGAATCTCAATTAAACTTACAGAATACTAAGAGACCTGGATAGAGTAGATATGGAGAAGATATTTCCACTAGTAGGAAAAACTAGGGCCTAGCCTCAGAATGAAGAGACACTTTCACAATGGAAATGTGGAGGAGTTTCTCCAATCAGAGGGTGGTTAATCTGCGGAACCGATTGCCGTAGAAGGCAGTGGAAGCTCTTGATTTAAGGAGATCAAGGGTTACAGGGAGAAGGCAAGAGAATGGGGTAGAGAAACATATCATGATTGAAACACAGAGCAGATTCAATGGACTGAATGGCTTAATTCTGCTCCTATATTTTATCTTTTTATGATCTATGGTCTTTCAAGCCATGTATTCCAGTTTGTAACCACTTACAATCTACAAAAATATACATTCATAATCACTGGTTGTGTTGAGGGTCAGTTTGCTCAGTTGGCTGGAGAATTTATCTGCAATGCAGTGTGATGACAAAGGTGTACATCAATTCCTTCATTTTCATAATGAAGGAGTTTCCTTCTTAATCTCGCCCATTGGCTGACGTGTGGTGAACCTCCAGTAAAATCTCACCAGTCATCTCCTCCTAATAAGAGAGCACCTCAGTAGGACTATGGTCACTTCACTTTTATTTGTTTACCGATCACTTTAAGTCTGTTCCTTCTGATTGTTAACCTTGTCCCAATAGAAATATTTACTCTTTCTAGACTATTCAGGATTTTAAAACTGTTTTTGACCTTCATTACTCTAAGGAAAATAATACTTTTTAGATCTCTCTATGTAACTGAAAACCTACATGCCTATTACCATTCTATTAAGTCTCCACTTCTTCACAGCCATGAAAAAAGGCATTCATGCCACAAGTACTCAAGGATTAGCTTCTCTGAGGCATAAGGGCGGGGAAGATTTGATCAAGGAAAGAGAAGCTGTGGATTCCCACTGAATTAAGCATTTTGAATTTCAATCAAGAATCTATTTCTGACAAGAATGCTTTCCACTCCATTCCTAAATCTTCTCCAAGGTCTTGATATTCTTCCTCACCCAGAATTTAGCACAGAATGTCAGCTCAGGTGTAACATGAAAAGTAGCATAGCTCTCTTTATCCTCTTATTAATGAAGTCAATAGCTCCATATGCATTTTTCCTACAATTTTTTATCAATTTACTATTTTGCAGTTGATGACCTCATGCAACATTTTTCACTGATATTAATTTTCATTTTTTATGGCAAATATTCATGTACTATTCACTAAATTCAGTTAACCTAGAAATACTTCTAAATCAAGTGTTACATTACTATACTTAAAAAATATATAACTTCCAAACTATGTTTTTCATTGTATTCTGCTTGGATAAACTACACTCCATTATTTGAAGGAATGTCTGTATTTCGACAGATTCTAAAATAATTTCTTTTAAAAATCAATCCTTTGTTAATTTAAACTTAAAAATCCCTGGGCTTCACACAAAAATTTTGACAGCTTACTTATTTCATTTGGCACAACTACGAACATAAATAACATTTATAGATTCCTGCACCAGAAAAGTATCATCATCTTAGAACATCATGAAATTTTATTTTATTTCAGAAAGCACAGTTTTGCCATCAAAACTTCCATCTGCTGCCACTGCACCAATCTTTCCATTTCTTAATTGTAAATTTGGTATTTTGTTAAGGAAGGGAATTACTTCATAAAAGTGTCTCGGGTTTAAATTAATGCTTTTCATTCGGTCTTATTATCGAAAACATATGCTGACAATGTTTTTATTGATCAATAAATATAATTCAGTATGTAAGAAATGTTCTGTGTTCAACAAAATCCCTGCAAATCGTGTGAACATTTAACAGTTTCCACTGACCCTGCTCATTTACAAACCACACACACGTTTCTTATTTACAAAACCTGCTGTTGAATCAGGCAATATTTTATTGTAATTTATTCATATCCACTTCTTGTTTCAAACATCTAGTTCTGCTCACAGCATCAAACTTCTTTTGACTATTTCCAATCATTTCTTTTAAAGATTAGCATGGCAATTTGCATTTGTATGTGTTCAGTTTAACAATATGATTTAAATAAATATGTTAGCTAATATGAAAATATGGACATGTACTTATCTTGAACATAATGAAAGTCATATTTTCCAAATCAAAGGATACTGGACAAAAAAAACTGAAAGAATTGCAGATGCTGGAAATCAGAAACAAAAACAGGAATGACTGGAAAAACTTGGCAGGTCTGGCAGCATCTGTGGAGAAGAAGCCGAGCTAACGTTTCGAGTCCATTGATTTTCTTCAGAACTGCCAGACCCTGCTGAGTTTTTCAAGCAGTTTATGTTCTTTGCAAACACAACACAGTTGCTACTGAAATCAGTATCCTTTCAAACAAAAGCAGACATTACTGGAAAAACTCAGCAGGTCTGGCAGTTCTGAAGAAATTAAATGGACCCGAAACATTAGCACAGCTTCTTCTCCATCGATGCTGTACAGGGGAAACAAGCCTCTTTCCTCCCCCTCTTTCTCTGAAAGCCCATTCACCAATGTTTGTGACTTGAACCCACATGAGGAGCCCATCACTGCTTGTGAAGAGTTCTTGAAGGAAAAGCCTGATTCTACATCACTATCATTAAAGATAAAAGAATTCAACCAGCTGTAAATTGATCCAGTGAGAAACCCCAATACTGATAGATTCTATGGAAAGTGACTTTGGCTGCTGACCAGCTTGGCCATAGTTCATTTGAGCTAATAATTTGCAGTTTTATGGGGTTCTTTTTAACTTGATATGTGTGTCTGTCTATGTATTATTTTTCAAGAAGGGTATTTTGACACATTTTAAATCTATTTATAAAATTTTTGTACCTTTGGTTGAGCAGGGTTTCTTTTTGCAATAAACGTAAGACTTAATTTCTTAATTTAAAGAACCTGGACATTTTATTTCCAATACAGTGCTATATGTAGTTGAATATATATATAACTTATGCACTCTCAACTCACTTTTAAGATCAAATTATGTCATGGCCAATGTAGAAATGGAATAAGGAAAGCAATTAATCCATTGTTCCAACTGTTTTAATAGCTTTGGGAACAAAATAAGACTTAGAAAAAGACAAATTTGGAACAGAATAAGGTTTCAATAAAGCACAGTCCAACTTCAACTGTGGTCGCACTCATTCCACTTGATACATCTAGCTTGATACTGAACTACCAAAGGTATTGGCTTACAGGTGAAACATTAAACAACATTTGTCCTCACAAATGGATGGCGAAGTTCTGGTGGCATTATGTTGATGAACAGCAGGGATATCCAATATTTATCACTCAATAAACATTGCAAAAACAGATTATCTGATCATTGTACCATAATTGTTTATGGGAACTGGCTGTATGCTACTTGAATGTGTGATTTCCCTCATTATAAATTGACTATACTTCAAAAATGCTTAATTAGTTGTAATTAAGCAAAAATGCTTAATTCATTGTGGAGCCTTGAGGTCGTGAAAGGCACTGTAAACATGGAAGTCCCTTTTCTTCCACGGCAATGTCCCCTTCATTCAGAGCCAAATTAAGATGGTGATTAAAAGCAACTTGTGATTTTGTAAGAATTGTCTATCAATTACTGTAATGGTAGTCGGCATGTTTACATGGAGAGCATGATTTGCATACCTAGATTGATCAGTTCTCATTTAAGCTAAAAGGAAATAGATAACTCACAGCAGAACACCGAGGTGTCCCTTCCCAAATGACTATGTATTTGCTGAATCAAGAACCCTTCAGCTTGCTTGTAATATAAAAAAACAAGAGCACTGAAATTAAAGTCTCTAGTGATACTTGAATTATTATTTGAAGAGTCACTGGCCTATATTTATCATAGAATTTATGAATATATTGCAGTAATGTAATTTGCATTGGCATTCATTCCTGCATTCCTCAAGCTGATTGTATAATAATGCGTGACTTTTCCCTTCCCATATTAGGAATGAACCTACTTCAGGAGTACAAAATGTTTAGAAAGCAAAACTGATAATGAAAAACAATTGTCTGTCATCTTCAGGAATCTTCTTTGAAAATTGCAATGACAAACAACGTCACTAATAGGTAGAAATTGTGTTAATCTAATTTTGTATGGAGCCAGAAAGACGAAAATTGAGGAGACTTTGTCTCGAACCTCAGAAAATTGCCATATTCTTCAATCAGGTTTGGAAAAGCTGGAAAATGTTTAACAGCTGAATTTCTCCGACAGTAAAATCCTAATCTTTTCACAATTCATTTGGACAGAATTTTTCATGGCTCCTGGGACAAGCATCGGCTTGTTGATGGCAGTTTGTTGTATATTGGTTTGAAAAGGTTAATACTGAGGTGTGCCATAAGCATCACCCACCACGAAGATATCATTTGGATTTGTGGGCAGATCAGCTTAGAATATTGAGGGCAGCAGGGCTGGAGGACTGCTGGGTAGTGGTAAGAAAGGGAAGTTAAGACTGGTAAGAAAGGGATCATTCTCAGTAGACAGCAGATGATTAAGGCTCTAGAAGAAGTGGATGGGAGAATTTACAAACAGTGGAGAAGTAGACCACAATATTTTTCCCCGATAATTTATAAAAATAAAGTAAGAAAGTTAGTTTGAAGGCCCATTACTCATGTTACAGCTGCTGTAGTGGAGGTGAGTTTGGCTTCTCAGCCATAACTGCATCCAGCGCAGATTCGTTGAGGTGGTGGCAGAGGGAGGTTTGGGCCCAGTACGAGACCCAGCTGTGGCTGAATCAGTGAGGTGGACCCAAATCAGACACGTGGCAGTGACAAAGTGAGTTTGGGCCAGTGTTGTACCCAGCAGCGTCGACGGCATCTGCATTGGTGAGGTCCAGCAAGGACTCATAGTGTGAAGGCATCAGAGGAGGTGAGTTGGCATCGAAGAGAGATGACAGTCATTCAGCGGCAGTGGCGTAGTGAAGGGGACTCAGTCAGAGCACACTACCAGTGCATCAGAGAGGTGCCAGGATGCTGGGGTGAGCCAGGTGTCAGGTGTCAATGTTAATGGACTAGGGGCTTGTACACCTGGCTCCTGTGATTTTGGAAGTTAAATGTCTGTGTTTTGGTAGCAAGCAACATGGAGGTTGCTCAGAGCAAGCCACCAATTCCACAAGGTAATTGCTCGTGTTTCCTTGTTGACCTTTCCTAACATCAAGCTTGTTTGGCAAGTTTGGTAAGATGGGAGTAAGATGGGAATTTTAATTAGGTGAGTTCTGGTATTAACAAGGCGTTTAACAAGCAGTACTGACCATCAACTGGTATCTCTCTGCTGCTTAGCAAGAAACGTACCACATCTTTTGTGGAAAGCATAAAGATGAACAAAATGATTTCAATGTTGGGATGGGTCTCGCTGTACTTGTCACCCAATTCTGCCACACAACCCACACAATCCATATCACTCTGACCCCTTTAAAATTCCAGGAGGAGAAAGTGAGGACTGCAGATGCTGGAGATCAGAGCCAAAAACTGTGGTGCTAGAAAAGCACAGCTGGTGAGGCAGTGTCCGAGGAGCAGGAGAGTCAACATTTCGAGCATTAGCTCTTCTTTAGGAAGTCCACCCAGGAAATTAAAACAGAAAGTGATCCAAAACTCACTTGTGGATGAAACGTATCTGCAACGTTATCTGCCTTTACTCTATCCACAGTAGAGTTGAATACGCAATGAAGTAAAATGCTTTCACAAAAAAAAGTAACGTTATGCAATAGTTTAACTTGATTACTGTCAAGCCATGCTGACTGAGGACAGCTAGATGAGACAACTTCAGGTTTTTGTTAAAAACATGCTGGACTGTAGTATAGTAGCTGTGTTTACCCAGACAGTGCTAATAAATTGAACAAAGCCATAGCATTGAGGGATGAAACATTTGTGTTTGAAATGGATTCGCAGGCCTTGAGAATTAATGAGCTTTTACTACTTACAATCAGACACAAACTCATTTGGAAGAATGCCATCACAGCCGAGGCCAATGAACTTTAGAGGATCAGGGACTGCTCCAAGCATTCTCAACTGATGGAACGTCATTGAAGGAAGTTAGAAGAGGATTGACAATACCAGGCTGGGATTTTTTCAAATAAATGGTTGAGTATGTAAATGGATAATATTGGTTCAAAACAAATTCTAATTGGTCTATAATCCATTGTCAGTAAAACAGTTAATGTATAAGAGGTCTGTTGTAGAAACCTTGTTGTTGCAATCAGTGGGCAGGAACAAGAAAACGCTGATCAATATTCAGCTGACCACTTTACTTGCTTCACATCTCAAATTATTTATTCTTGGTGCTAAGCTGTTATTTACAGTAGGGTATCCGGTTCATACCGTATATCCTTGAGTAATAGTCGATCTCATGTAAAAGTCAACCCCCTATTTTTGGCCAAATAACCTGGAATTTTCCACATATCTCATGTAAAAGTTGACCCTAGTTCTTCACAGATAACAGATCAACATTTGTGAGTCAGTGTGCCGGCCAACACGTCTCGCTCCAGTTTTCCAGTCCTGCCGGTTTTTCCACTCCACTCCTGGTCTTCCAGTCCACTGGCTGTTGCAATTCCACTCTGGGTTTTCTGAATTATCATAATTCATTTTTTTTCTCCTTTCAACACCACTTGGGCTTCTGCTAATGATACGGTATGAACTTTGGCAGCATGAATTTCAGCTCCTCGAAAGTAGTATCCATGTAATAGTTGACCCCATAAATTTAACTTAAAAAGTAGTCAAAAAAATGTGACTATTACTCGAGTATATACGGTATTTATATGTTGTGGTATATTTTGGCTTAGCAAAATGAAGTTGGATATTCAAACATTTTTGAGCGCACTCCATCATTTCCTGCAATTTTGACGTATACGGCAGAATGAGAAGACTAAAATAACATCATAAGTGAAGACAAATGATCAAATAGAAAGTCGCATATAATGTTTTAACACCTGAATAGTGGAAGGCAGGAGGTAAAAAGGCACTTGTCATGTCTCCGGCACTTGTATCAAAGGATGGAGAGAAGGAATTAGAAGTGTTAAAATCCTAGCCCATGATCCTACTGAAGGAATCCTCTCTTTGGAATGCCGAGGGGAAGACTAGATGTGCTTGGTGGTGGCATTGTACTGGAGGTGATGAAATGCTATGATATGGATGGTTGGATATATAGAATGAATAGTAGGCCCCTGGGGAGTGTTGTCAAACAAAGAGACCAAAGGTAGCAGGTGCATAGTTCCTTGAAAGTGGAGTCACAGGTAGGCAGGGTGGTAAAGAAGGCATTTGGCAAACTTGTCTTCATTGGTCAGAACATTGAGTATAGGAGTTGGGATGTCATGTTATGGCTGTACAGGACATTTGTGAGGCCACTTTCAGAATTCTGCACCTAATTCTGGTTGCCCTTCAACAGGAAAGATGTTGTCAAACTTGAGAGGGTACATAAAAGATTTGCAAGGATATTGCCGGGCCTGGAGGGTTTGAGCTACTGGGAGGAGCTGAATAGGCTGGTGTTGTCTTCCCTGGAACCTTGGAAGCTGACCTCATAGAGGTTTACAAAATCATGCAGTGCAAGAATCTGTCTAATGTAACCTTGAATACCCTCAAAGAACCAGCCTTCATTGCTGTCTAAGCTCAAGAATTCTATACATAAATGACCCTCTGAGAGATGAAAATCCTAAGGGAGAGACATTTGATGTTGTTCCCTATGAGTTCTGGATTCCCCTATGAGGAGAAAACCCCTCAGAATCCTATACTTGTCAAAAATATAATATCTCATTCTTCTAAATGCCTATAAATATAGATGGAACCAAATCAATCTTTCTTCATAAGATAATAATTTCATCCCAGAAATCAGCCAAATGAACATTCACTGAACTGTCTCCAACACTATGTATCCTTCCTTAAGTAAGGAGACCAAAACTGTACGTAGTGTTTCAGGTAGAGTCTTACCAATGCCATGCACAGCTAACAAATCTGCCTTATCTTTCCACTCAATCCTCCTCACAACAAAGGTCAACCTTCCTTCTGTCTTCTTAATTGCTTGCTGTGCCGGCATTTTAACAGCTTGCAATTCAATTTCACGGAAGCCGAGATTCCTCAGTATTGCAGCATTGTCCAGTCCACTTAAAAAAAACTCTAATTTTTTATCCATCCTGCCAAATTGGGTAACTTGACATTTCACCACATTGTACACCATTTATTAATTTCCTGCCCACTCATTTAACCACTCAATATCACATTGCAGAGCCTCAGGTAGAACATTTCTAGCCCCTGAACGATATGGGCAGTAATGAGTCAGTTGGGAAAATACATGGTGATCGAGAAAAATGAGATTCTTGGTGTCAAGACAAAAAAGCCTCCAAATCTGCAAGTAGGTTTTGAAAAGTGAGATAAGAATTTTACTAGTCATAGAGAAAAGGCACATTTGGATGCATTTTCAAGATATTAGTAGGGAATCTTGTTTCATTGATGTGCATTCTCTTACTCTCCTACATGCTGTGGAGAAACCAGATGGTGGCATTTCAGGATGGCTACTTAGTGACTGCATCTCCTGCTTGCTCCTTGGAGCCTTGGACAGCAGTCGCCAGGACATCCTTCATGGGTATTGACTGACTGCACCCCCTGTCCATGGAAGTTGGAATCAAACACCTCGCCACATTTATCATGGCACATCTTCAATCCATTTACAATATTGTTCTCCACTTCAAAGTTACACTTTGGAACACTTGGAGAATAGTCATGCTGCCAAACAGTGCATGCACCCATGTTCTACATCAGAGCAGGGTGTATCTCAGGACTTGTTATCTTAATACTCACTCACTTTGCACCTTTTTCGATGTTCAAAGCCTGTCTGCCTTGTCTTTTTGTACTTTGCACCCTCTATCGGAGCTTAAAGGCCGACAGTACTTCTGTCTTGTCTTGACTTTTAGTGTAGTCACAATGCCAGTCAACTTGTCATAATTGTCAGAAGTGATAGGTCAAGGGGGTGGTTGCTGTACACCATCAACTTATGTCAAAGTTGCAACATCTTCTATTAGCAGATTACGTGGCAAACATACTGGGTACTTCAACCTAAAAGCCATGTCTCAAAACCTAAGGGGAGCAGCCATAATCAGATCATGCTGAACAGCCTTCAGTCAAAGGATTCCAGTACAGGTGCTTAAACACAGTCAGTCAGCCACTTGGGCAGATGGGGTTGGAGTCCATACCTCTACAGTGAGGGCGCAAAATACAAAAACGCGAGGCAGAAATGCTTTGAGCATCCAAGAAGGCACAAAACGAATGCGCATTAAGGGAACACATCCTGAGATGTGCTCCATTCTGCAGCTTGTTACTGCATGCAATGTTTGGCAGCATCACTATAATGAAAGGTGCTCCAAAGTGTAGTGAGGGAGTAGGTCATGGTCAGCACCGCAGATTCAGTGCAACCAGTCTGGGGAGTCACAGCACATCAATCAAGGAATTATACAGAAATCAGTCAGGGTTCTGTGCAAATATCTCTTGTGTCAGACTCTTGGCCTCAATGTAGGCTGAACCACATCCTGTATCGGAATCTGTCCACTGAAAGTCAATGTGAGTTATCAAGGACCACTACTGTGGTAGAGAAACTTTGGAAATTGATTTGTAGGAATCAAAAGCAGTATGCTAGGATAGAGAGGGAACAATATTGTGACAGGATCAATTCAATATATCAGAGCGGGAAGGAATCATACACTAGACGACAATGGGTTACAGTGGGAAATTGGGTATTTAACGGTCATAAGCATTTGATTTCAACAGGGGAAGCAGAGGAACATAATGGTTGACATGCCTAAGGGATAGACCCATGGATCAGTAAACTCAGTGCTGATGAGATTGATAAGGAGTGTAGGGAGAAAAGGGGTATAGAGGTTTGAGAGAGCATCAGGATGGAGAGGCGCAGAGCCTTTTGTCCTCAATGTCAGTTCCTCCAGTTGAATGAGGTGCAGCATCACCACAGACTGTGCATGTCATGAGACACCATCACAGAATGGTTCATTTGTTGGAGTGGGACTTGTGGACTGAAGGGGTGGGTGACTATCTTATCAGAATGGCCATCAAGATATCAGCTACATTTAATTTTTGTGTAACTGGCTGCTTCCAAGGATTCATTGGAGACCTTTGAGGCATTGCACAACCCTTGACTCAGAAATCTGTTAAGGATGCAATTTGTGTCAGATCACACTACATCATCGCATTTCCCCATGAGGTGTTCGCTGCTGCAGTCTGAGAAATAAATTATGTCAACATAGCTGGCTCCTCCAGTTACATGGCACAACAGAGACTGTACACATGTTGCATTGAAAGCACCATGTTGTAAACTGCTAACTTTCATCAGTAGAAAAATGTTCCATTCCGTTAATGTCAAAATCATTTATGATCATTGGTGCCATATTGTAGCAATCTGCGTTCGGTACTTTGTGAGCTACCATGATGTTTATATTCTGGAATGAAGTCAAACTCCTGCTTTGTTTCAAAGGCTGGATGCCTTACAAAGATGAGTATCTGCAGACAAGGGCTACTGTCTATGACCATAGCTGATGACACCATTCCACAACACCCTCACTGAGTTCAAGCATCAATACAATGCAGCCCATTCTTCAACCAGAACCACCGTGAAGTAGACAATGGATCTCCTGAAGATGAGGTTCCTCTATTTGGATCGGTCTAGTGCGATCCAGTATGGAGAATCCAAACAAAAATGTGCTAGACACTCCATATATACTATGCTTTACACAACTGATTCAGGAGATGAGAAGGTGGTATGAGCTGGGAGCTGGGAGAGGACAAAACAGATTTCCAAAAAGGACGATGAGGAGATTGAGCAGGAGGAACATCACCTTTAACATGGCAGCATCAGAAGCGAGTGCGACTGGGTTTATTTGATATCCATTTCCAATGGATCTGACTTGGGTAAAGTGGTCATACCTTGTCTATAAATTGGTTTTGCTTGAAAGGCAATCAGCTCTTCATTGTTCCCAAAAGCAAATTCAGCCTTTCATTTGTTTATTCTTTTCTTTGCTTTTCTTATTGTTTAGCGAAAGTTAACATTTTAAACTGGTTGAAGGCCTCCAACATGTGATGCTCCCACATTGAACAATAACAAGATGTGATGCTATGTTGACTTAAGGGAAAGATTAACACTCCCTTAAACAACATTATAACATGGTATGGTGCTAAGGGCGATGGAGCTGCAGTTACGATAATAGTCAATTAGACAGGGAACAATGTAAAATAGCAATACATTTATGGATGTGAGATTACATTTCCAATGAAGTGCTATCCAAGCCACCTATGTGCCCTCAGAAGCTGTTCTTTGTCAGTTCCTACCAACTAAAAGTACAATGAAGGGAGAGTCATGGCTGGCAGCGATTGACCTCGCACACAGCTGGACTTTAAACTTGGTGCAGCAGTGGAGATCTTGGAAGATCCCAGTGGATAGGATAAATAGACAAAGTCTATTCCCTGGGGTGGGGAAGTCCAGCACTAGATGGCATAGATTTAGGGTGAGAGGGGAAAGAGATAAAAGAGACCTAAGGGGCTACTTTTTCACGCAGAGGGTGATATGTATATGGAATGAGCTGCCAGAGGAAGTGCTGGAGACTAGTACAATTGCAACATTTAAAAGGCATCTGGATGGGTAATTGATTAGGAAGGGTTTAGAGGGGTATGGTCAGGGAGCTGGCAAGATGGACTAAATTAAGTTGGGATATCTGGTCGGCATGGATGAGTTGGACCGAAAGATCTGATCCATGCTGTACATTTCTATGACTCTATGACTTGAGTGACAAGTACTTCCGTTGCTTGATCACACACAAAATCACATCAGCAATTCTACAAAGGTGTAACATATACGTAAGTAGATGAGCAATAGAGAATGGTGTGTGATAACTTACAGGAGTTCATGGAAAGAAAACTTCCATCAAACTCCAAAAAATGGACATTTAACATTTTTTGGTAAAGTTCAATCCCTTTGTATCTTCTTCATAACTTGCTTTCCTACCTATCTGAAAGTAACCCAATTTTAAACAATTAAGAATGGTTTTAAGAAAAGCTACCCATAACAATTTGTTAGTTACATTGGTGCGTAAAAATGCACATTTACAATTGTTTCTATGTATCTAATGTACCTTTTCGAAGGCACACAAAGTTGAACAATTAATAGGATCTCATTGTGGTGATTAAGTCTAACTCAGGACAAGGTAGTTTTCATGTCCATACCTGGATCCTATTATGATGTTTATAAAACGCATGCTAAAGATTACAGATATATAAATTTCTGTTTGTTGTTCATTTCTTTTTAAAACACTTTGCTCTTTTAGATTGGTTTGGCCAATTTTATTTGAATTGCATTGAAAATCTTAATCCCAAATCAGAAATTAACATTCTTTGCTTGAAATTCAACAGTATTATCATTACTCAATTCTTGACCATCAAGATCCTGGGGTTACCATTAACCAGAAACTAAACTGATCAGTCATATATTTTGCTGCAACTACAAAAGCAGATCAGAGGTTAGGAAATTTGTGACGAATAACTCACTTCCTAAATTCCCACAGTCTGCCCACCATCAACAAAGCATAGGTCAGGTGTGTGACCCAGTTACTGGATTAGTTCAACTCCAACAACATGGAAATAGCTCAACACCCTTCAACATAAAATAGCCCACATCATCCCCATCTCATACATCACCTTAAACATCACTCCCTCCACTGCTACCACACTGAACATGAACTATAAATTCCCCTGCAGTTATTCACTAAGGCTCTTTTCGCAGGACATTGCAAACATGGTGGCTCAGTGGTTAGCACTGCTGCCTCACAGCACCAAGGACCTGGTTTTGATTTCAGCCTCAGTATGACTGTCTATGAGGAAGTTGTACATTCTCCTTGAGTCTGTATGGGCTTCCAGGTGCACCAGTTTCCTCCTACAGTCCAAAGATGTGCAGATTAGGTGGATTGGTCATGCAAAAGTGCCCATAGTGTCCAGGGATGTGCAGATTAGTTGGATTGGCAATGGAAATTACAGGTAGGAGTTGGGTCTGGGTGGGATGCTCTTTGAAAGGTTGGTGTGATCTCAATGGGCGGAATGGCCTGCTTCCACCCTATAGGGATTAGATTAGATTACATTACATTACATTACAGTGTGGAAAAAGGCCCTTCGGCCCAACAAGTCCACACCGACCCGCCAAAGCGCAACCCACCCATACCCCTACATTTACCCTTTACCTAACACTA
Organism: Chiloscyllium plagiosum; assembly: GCF_004010195.1. Classification (NCBI taxonomy): domain Eukaryota; kingdom Metazoa; phylum Chordata; class Chondrichthyes; order Orectolobiformes; family Hemiscylliidae; genus Chiloscyllium; species Chiloscyllium plagiosum. Next base: position 22,266,817 of record NC_057732.1, on the reverse strand, counting down.
CGGGCAATTTAGCATGGCCAATTCACCTGTCCTGCACATCTTTGGACTGTGGGAGGAAACCGGAGCACCCGGAGGAAACCCACGCAGACACGGGGAGAACGTGCAAACTCCACACAGTCAGTCGCCTGAGGCGGGAATTGAACCCGTGTCACCGGCACTGTGAGGCAACAGTGCTAACCACTGTGCCACCGTGCTACCCACTACCACCGTGCCGCCCAAGATGGTTAATTTCTGAATAAAAACTAGGAGCAGGAGTAGGCTATCTGGCTCTTCGAGCCTGCTCCACCATTCAATAAGATCATAGCTGATCTTCTCATGGACCCAGCTCCACTTACCTGCTCTCTCACCATATCCCTTAATTCCTTTATTGTTAAAAAAAGTCTATCTTAGCTTTAAACATGTTTACTGAAGTAGTGTCAACTACTTCACTGGGCAGGGAATTTCATAGTTGTACAACCCTCTGAGTGAAGAAGTTCCTTCTCAACTCAGTCCTAAATCTGCTCCCTCTAATCTTGAGGCTATGCTCTCTTGTCCTAGTTTCACCTGGCAGTAGAAACATCCTCTCTACCTCTATCTTGTTTAGTCCCTTCATTATTTTATATGTTTCTATAAGATCCCCTTCATTCTTCTGAATTCCAATGATCCCAGACTACTCAGTCTCTCTTCATAAGCCAACCCCTTCAACTTCGGAATCAACCTAGGGAACCCCCTCTGCGTCCCCTCTAGTGCCAGTACATCCTTTCTCAAGTAAGGAGACCAAAACTGTAAGCAGTACTCCAGGTGTGGCCTCACCAGCCTGTATAGCTGCAACATAACCTCCCTGCTTTTAAACTCAATTCCTTTGGCTATGAAGGACAAATTTCCATTTGCCTTCCTAATTACATTTTGTACCTGTAGACCAAGTCTCTGTGATTCATGCACAAGGACACATAGGTCCCTCTGCATAGCAGCATGCTGCAACTTTTCACCATTCAAGTAATTGTCCTTTTTAATGTTACTCCAAAATGGATGACTTGACATTTATAAACATTTTACTCCATCTGCCAGACTTTTGACCACTCACGTAAAGTACTTACGTTCCTCTGCAAAGTTTCACAATCCTCTACACACTTTGCTCTGCCACTCAACTTAGTGTCATTTGCAAACTTTGACACACTACTCGTGGTCCCCAACGCCAAATCATCAATGTAAGATGTGAGTAATTGCAGTCCCAACAATGATCCCTGAGCCATACCACTAGTTACTGATTGCCAGCCAGAAGAACACTCATTTACTCCCACTCTTTACTTTATGTTAGTCAACCAATCCTCTATCCATGCCAGTACTTTACCCCTAACACCATGCATTTTTATCTTATGCAGCAGACTCTTGTGTGATACCTTATTGAAGACATTTTGGAAATCTAGGTATATCACATCCACTGGATCCCTGTTGTCCACCTTGCTTATTACGTCTTCAGAGAATTCCAAAAGATTTGTTAAGCATGACCTGTCCTTTATGAACCCATGCTGCGTCAGCCCAACAGGACAATTTCTCTATAGATGCCTTGCTCTTTCTTCCTTGATAACAGGCTCAAGCATCTTCCCCACTACAGAGGTTAAGCTAACCAGTCTATATTTCCCCATCTTTTGTCTACCTCCCTTTTTAAGCAGTGGCATCACATTTGCTGTTTTCCAAACTGCCCCAGATTCCAACAAATTTTGGAAAATTACTACCAGTGCACTTGGTATTCCTCCTGCCATCTCTTTTAGTACCCTGGGATGTGTTCCATCAGGGCCAGGAGATTTGTCTATCCTTAGTGCCATTAGCTTACCCAACACTAACTCTTCTGTAATAATGATTGTTTCCAAGTCCTCACCTTCGTCTCTGTCAATTTCTGGTAAGTTATTAGTGTCGTCCACTATGAAGACCGATACAAAATATCTGTTCAATGCCTCGCCCATTTCATCATATCCCATAACTAAATGTCCCTTCTTATCCTCTAAAGGACCAACATTTCCTTTAGCCACTCTTTTTCATTTTATGTATTGATTGAAACTTTTGCTATCTGTGTTTATATTCTATCTTACTTTTCTTTATAGCTCATTTTTGTGGCTTTAACGTTTTCCCAATCTTCTAGTTTCCTGCTGTTCTTGGCCACTTTGTATACCTTCTCTTTCAGTTTGATAGCCTCCCTTATTTCCTTAGACACCCATGGCAGATTACCCCTTTTCTTACAGTCCTTCCTTTTCACTACTTTTGCTAAGCACTTTGAAAAATTGCTTTGAAAGTCGTCCACTGTTCATCAATGTCCCACCATAAGATCTTTGTTTCCAGTCTACTTTAGCCAAGTCCTCCCTCATTCTATTGTAGTCTCCTTTGTTTAAGCGTAAAACCCTGGTATTGGATTTTATCTTCACACTCTCCATCTGTATTTTAACTTCAACCAAAATGTGGTCACTCCTTCAAAGAGGATCCCTAACTATGATGTCATTAGTTATTTCTGTCTCATTACACAGGACCAGATCTACAATTGCTTGCTCCCTCATCAGTTCTATTAAATACTGTTCAAGAAAACAATCGTGGATATGCTCAACAAACTCCTACTCCCCCATAATAACTGCCAAACTATTTTTACAAGCATTAGTTATTTCTTTGTTATTGCTCACCCCAATGTGATGATATTATTTGGTGGCCTATAGACCATGCTAATCAGTGACTTTTACTTCTTAGAATTTATAATTTCCACCCAAATGGATTCAACCTTATTCTCCATAGAACTTCATCATCTCTCAGCACCACCCCTATGTCATCCATTACAATATTCTTCTATGATTCTAACACATCGATTTTACCACTATGAGGGACAAGGGGCCAGATGTATGAAAACACCACCACTGATATGTTTCTCTCCAAGCCACACACCATCTGAATTTGGAAAGATGTTGCTATTCGTTCACTGTCACTGGATCAAGCTCCTGGAACTCCTTCTCTAAAAGCATTGTGGGTGTCCCTACATCCTATGGACTACAGCTACTTAAAGAAAGATAATTTCACTACCTTCACAAAGTCAACTAAAGATAGGAGCAAATTCTGGCCAATAATACATCAATCTCAAGAGTGAGTAAAAATATTAATACATCCTAATGCCTATTTGAGGTGCTTATAATCCATTAATCCCAATTTTAAAATTTGCTTTTCAGTGTGAATTTTCATTTAAAATACAGATAGGATGTTATGTACTGTATAACATATTATAATTTTTTTCAGTAAACTGACTGTGAGAGTTCCTCTAATGACCAATATGACAAGATACATATTAAACACTTTTAGTGCTGCTATGGTCTGCGAGCTGTATATGGACTGCAGTGTGTGTGGTTAGGTCAGCTACATTTCCGAGAGGACTAACACAGATGAAGACATGTTGTCACAAGCCTCACCTTTTTATAAATTGCTATGTTCTGCAAGTTTATTGATTTAACATTTATAACACCATTCTCTGAAAGCTGTGCTCATACATCAAAACTTTCCAATTACTTGTGCTGACCAATGCCAAGTATGACCTACAGTTCAATACTCTTGTTGCTGAGCATTGCTGAAAAAAAGACACATTTTGGCAAAGCTGTTCTTCTTATATTCATCAAGAAATTTGCAATAAATATGAATGTAAAGGGTAAACAACTTTTATACTGTATGAGAGGAGAGCATTAATTTGTTGGCATGAGGCCTCTGATTGCCACGGGTATTGCCATGAAGAACAAACATTGGGATTTCCTGAAATTGTCTTAGTGAGTGCACACAAAAAGCTCTGATAAAATATGTCTTTTTGCAGTGATACTCAAAGTCTGTACTACAAAATTAGTTTCATTTAATTGTTCTCGATATTATTTGGCATGGGTTTCTTCTGACCTACCAGTAACAACACTCTCAAGAAGAAGAAAGGTGTTCCTCGACTTCTAATCCTCTCCAACCATTTAACAAGAAAGCTTAAGTCATAGAATCAGAGTACTGCAACTGGCATTCAGAAAGCAACTTCAAGACAGATAAAATATCCCAAAAAGAATACAATAAGTTAGAAAATGAGCCAAAGAAGAATCTATGAGGAGGAATGACTGATAATCCTGATTAAAGGTGGAGCTTTTAAGGAGGATCATGAAAGGGGATGAGGCAGGTAGTGAGGTACAAAGAGAACAATTGAAAACTGGGAAATTTAGTCAGCAAAGTGCAACACTATCAATTATCAGACAAAAAAGGGGATGCATAACAACTAGAGTTGGGTTTGTCGCAACAAAGGACCAGTAGAGTTGTTGAACAGTTGAGTTTAAGGAAGGTAAAGAATGGAAACTGATCAGAATTGCATTAAAATATTTGAGCTGGGAGATAACAAGACACAGATAAAATTTTCAACAACCTAGAGGGACAAAAAATTTCACCAACATGTGATTTGAGGTAAAGACAGGGCACGTTTTCAAACTAAAAGTAGTCGACCTTTGTGACGGGAAGAATATGTAACTGGAAAAACAGCCTAGTGCTGAATAAAACATCATTAAAACATCAAGGTCACAAGCAACTGCTTGGTGAAGTTGGCTAGTGACATTAAAATCTTTATGCAACTCTAAGTGTTGTTTTTGGAAGGGTCGCAGCATTTATTTTTCAGGAGCTGTAAAAAAACTAAAATGAGTCCAATATATCTGCAATAAAAATTTACTTTCAAAATATCTTTCCAACATGGATTTTCAACTGCTTCCCACTTGTATTTGCCAATATTTCCAACTAATACACACCCACCCTGAACATGTAGCATTTTATTCACCATTTCAGGCAGCATCCAAGGAGCAGGAGAATCGACGTTTCGGGCATGAGCCCTTCTTCAGGATTCCTGAAGGGGTCATGCCCGAAACGGTCGATTCTCCTGTTCCTTGGATGCTGCCTGACCTGCTGCGCTTTTCCAGCAACACATTTTCAGCTCTGATCTCCAGCATCTGCAGTCCTCACTTTCTCCTAGAAGATTTCATTCACCATGGACATCAATAAACTTGCAGAACATAGCAATTTATAAAAAGGTGAGGCTTGTGACAACATGTCTTCATCTGTGTTAGTCCTCTCGGAAATGTAGCTGACCTAACCACACACACTGCAGTCCATATACAGCTCACCATGGACAGTTAACATTCCTTTATAAGTAAAAACACCTTGTTCTGAGCAATTATGAAGGAACCTATTAATTGAGGCAATAGCCACTTACAATAATTTCTCTCTTTATACTGCAAAAGTCACCTTGCCTTGTGTTAATAATTAAAAATAAAACTCCATAGAAAAGAAGGCTTGACTATTACAGTTCTTTATGCAATTTCAGTTTAATAGTTTCCTATGCAACCACAATGGATTGTCAAATTTGTGCCTGCTTATTGTATATTAAAGCATATTAATTATTCTTAATGAAGTTCAGAATGTGTAAAGAAAATGTCAGATGGCTCAGTTAAGTAAAGCTTTTCCAGAACAAACATCGCATTAGGGTAGCTATCTGCTTTTCTCATTACGGCTATTTTAATTACACCAGACATTTGTGGTCAGGGAATGGTTCTAATAACTAATCTATTGACCTTTCTAAAGGGTTTAAGTAGACTCCAGTGGCTTGTTGGGTAAAAATACATTCCTTGCTCTGTTATCTTCTCTTGATGTCACTTTCAAAAATTAAGGACCAATAATATGACCTTGGGTGCAATGTGCATTGCTACACATCTGGTGTTGGCACTAAATGTTCATCAAGTCTGCGAAACAACTGATGCACAAAGATTGCAAGATGCATGCCAGGCAATACTTCTACAACTTAGATTCTCAAACAAGAGATGCCATTTAACCATCAATCTACTCTGCTTGAACAAATTGTACAATTCAACCTTGCTGCCAATTCACTGTAACACTTATGTGACCCCAAATCCAGGAATTTTATGAATAGAAAATATTATGTTTCATTTACCACTAATTTAATCATGGTAGGTTTTCTGCTCCTAGAAGCAAGTGGAGACTGCAGATGCTGGAGATGACTGACCGTCAATGTCTCTTGCGATTAAATGGATTCAGCCATTATGGTTCTTGCCCAATAGATTGGATTAAGTTTGTCATTGCTTCATGATGTTATGACACATAATTGAGGCAAGGTAAAGTAAGACTGGCGGTAATAAGGTTGACACTTAACTAGTCTCTGAAATAACCTTGGAAGTTATGCAGCTTCAGGGCAGTTAGGTTTCGGCATCAACTGCTGACCTTGCCTGTGATATTCGTATTGCATGGAAAAGTAAAGCAAAGAAAAAGGAAGGAAAGCCATTAGGTTGGAATATTTTTCTTCTTGACCAAAGTTTGGAGGCCAGCCCGAGTGAATCTCTAAACAACTGAAAGCACCGAAATTACTTGAGCTTTTTTTGACCCGTTTAAGTTTAGTGAAGTCAGTGGCAGAGTGGGAACATTGCAACACTCAAGGCAAGATAAATTGCCCTTCAGGATTCCAGGATATGTAAATATGAAAGAGGTAATTCCATGACTCCACCCCTTCAGTGAAGAATACTCCCTGCAGGGAATGCACTCAGAAAATGGATTAACATGTATCTTAGTCTGCAAGCAGAACACAGTGAATAGTGCCACATAAATCACACCAGGGACCAGATGGAATGGCATTCATAATACTTGCATTCTGATGTTGACAAGATGTTTGTGCTAGAAGTATTTAGTGACAGGCAAACATGTAAATACTAATTTAAAGATTTCAGAGTAGCCCACTTCCCTGCACCTAATGTGGCACAGCTGATGTGGCAAGGCAAATATATTTTATCCAAACGGCATCACTAAAGAAAAGTTAGGCCCCCACTTTCTTGGGAAAATTAGCACACACAGAAAAAGAAGATCCGCCTACACTGGAAAACATGCTACATTTTTGATCGAAGAGTCAAGGGCTTTTTTTTGACCTTCTCTGTCACTGCTTCCAGGCAACTTGCGCCCTTACAGGAGGCTGGCCCTCTGCCCCCAGCAGAGCCACTGTTCTTTGCTGTATCTACTGCAGGGCTGCATTACTAAATGTAGTTTAGCTTGTAGTGCTCCCTCCAGTCTGTTTAAACACTTACTTAATGATCTAATAACATTATGCAACTAGACAGCTTGTAAACATGCACTTCAAGAGGACAGTTCTTCCTTTGCTAATTGCTTTGAAATACAAACATGCTTGTGATATTCTTATTAAAAATAAGTTGCTCTTAAATATTGTTTTTGGGACCTCATTTTCAGAACTCTTTCTTTCCTTGATTTGTCCAAATTGTGCACTTGAATTGTATTTGTAACATCTTTTGTTACACCTTGAGTGGACCATTTTATTGTTCTGAGTAGATTTTTCACATTTTTGCTAAAAAATGCAAGAGGTGATTCTCATTAATAGTCAAAAGTCAAATTGTTGTCACAGGACAGGGTTAAGGGGAGAGCTGTATCATATTCTGATATTGTGCTTCTTGCTGATAGCCTTGTTAAACAGAACTGATCAGAAGCTCATATGGTCATTTATATGGATGGAAGATAATGTGCAGTGGATGCCCAAATATGGCCACTACCTGGGTATTGCTTTACGCTAGAACTTGAAATTTATTATCTGCTGTATCAGGCTTTGCAGCTTGGAAGTCACATCCAAAACGCAACAAAGACAGAGTTAGATTTTAACTTAAAGGGCAGTCAATGTTCAAAGTACACTAGCTGGCTACTTATAATTGATAGCGAAGGTCAGGCAGAGCCACATTAGCACTTACATGGTGAAGTGCATATCCTGAATAGGCTTTAACAAAATGGACATTTACAAATACAGGTTGGTCTAGACCAGGGGAGAAGGGACTGGGGTTGGCAATATCCTACATCATTCATGGAGACACCATCCTCCAGACCACATTAATGTAGTTTTACTACTTATCTTTGAGCGACTCCCCTGCTGTACCACCAGGCCTCACTGCTTATGGCCGACACATGGTATGTAGTTAAAATTATATTAGCACAACATGAAAGTGACATGATATGTATAATTAAATGAAACTAACCTCTTGATTCAAGTAAATACCTTCAAGTCAATGTCGAGAGGAACCATCTGAGAGAAATGATTGCTGAACAATTATTTTGTGAGCATCACTGTCAAAGCCCATTCCTAATAGCCCTTGAGAAAGTGGTGATGAGACACTTTCTAGAGCTGCTGAGGTCCATTATTTTATGATCCACTACTCCCAGGATCAGTACAAAAGTTACAGATTTGATCAACTTATTCAAAGTCCCCAATTTGCCTGGCTAATGAACTTAGGTTAAGAGAAAATACTGATCATGTTGCTATTCTTACCAGTTGTTATAAATAAATCAATTCTAATCACAAATATACAAAATATGAACTACCAACTGATAAATTTCTAATTTAAACTTTACCCTTTCTTAAACACTTGCACAGATATACAACCAGACAGACATAGACAAATAAAATAAATGGATGCAATGCATGGAGAAAAAGAAATGGAAACACAGTTCAATAGTACCAGTCTACAGGATTTAATGAGATATCATGTTGTTTCTTTTGAGTCTTACTGATCAGTGATCTAAGTCACCTTTCCAAAGCCTTTCAGTTCTTTACTGCAGACTAATTGTTTTGTCTCTCAGTCATCAGTTTGAAGCAACAGTTTATGGGCAAATGGTGACTGAAAATAGCTAGCACTCTTTCAATTCTTTCTTATTTCTTTGCAAAGAAAGATAGAACATTGACTTTTTAGAATCTGGTGAACTTCTGCCATTGTATTGTTCACATACAGGCTGTCCACTTGCTCAGGCACCAGTTAAGGAGTTGGTATGGGTGTACTCCTGACCAACACAACCGATCCTGATTTAACAAACCAACTAACAAACTGTCTCTGGGCAAAACTGCCCGAAACACATATCCACATTGGCAATGAGTTGAGTAAACCTCTCATCATTGCTTACATGAGGCTACCATGTAAATATAACTTACATTGAGCTTCAGTAATTTGCTTTAAAATTGCAACATTTCTTTTCATATTTCTTTGGTTTAAATCAATAGCCTTTCCCACCTTATAATTAGAATACATGCACCAAGGTAACTCCAGGATTTTAGTCCACTGATAATGAAGAAACAGAAATATTTATTTTCAAGATTGTGTGTAATTTGCAGACAAATTTGAAAGTTGTCATGTTACCATGAATCTACTACCCTTACTATTTTAGAGGGCAGTGACTGCATTTTCTGACATAGGCAATGTCAAATCAGTTGGAAAAATATGGTGAAAATAGAAAACTGTAATTGGTTCAATTTCCACCCAAAGTTTGAAGAGTGCAAAAATAATTTCACCAGTGAGGCCAATTTACATTCATGAATATCTCATTATTACCAATTCCAACTTTAGCTCTGCAATTTGCTATTCTCACACGGCAGAGAGAAATGAGATGGCGAAGATCCTGAGGTGGAAGTCAGACCAGTTACCGGTGACTGCAGTTTGCTGGTTACTTCTCCTGACCTATACCTTGGTGGGAATTCCACAACAATGCAGAGAGATTGATATCAGACATACACCAACTCACCACAGCAGCATGGCACTCTCCAACTCATTGAGAATGCCTTCTAAATTCTATACTACACTCTGTAAAACACCAACACATCATTGCATTGTAATGTATCTGTAATTTTGTAAGTAAGGTCAGGCATTAATCATCTCATGGATTCAAAAAGGATACATCTCAGGACTCTTAGCTTGTTCTCTTAGAGCTCTCTCACATCGAGCCTACTTGAATCCTTACATTATTTCTGCCTTGCCTTGCCTTTTAGTACCTTGCTGTCTCATTTAGAACCTACAGGTACACCATACTTCAGTCTTGCCTTGCTGCATAGTACAGACATGGTTACGAGGAATGATCAGTCAACAGCTTACACACATTGCTGTATGATACTGTACTACATCAATCCCATACCTGTAGCAGGTGCCAGCAGTTTAGATAGACTAATACAATGCAAGTGTTTTAACCAATATGACCATGTCTTAAAGTCTAAGGGAAGTTGTGCATGATTAAGTCAAGGGGTACTGTTGTCAGTCAGAGGGTACCGTTGTAGTAATTGAAGAGCATTGTCAGATATCAGTCCAAGTGGTTCAGCATGGTCAGTTGCCTTGCTTGTGGCAGGGTCAGAAGTTCTATATCATTATAAATCAGGGACTGGGCAGTGGTCAATTCTGAAGCTCCTGTGCAACCAATCAAGAGGTGCTTGGTTAGTCAGTTGAGCAGCTGCAAGAGATCAGTCAAGGCTCTGGTTACTCTTCAGTTGAAGAGTTCCTTCCAAATCAGTCAAGGGTTGCATCACAGTCAGTTGTGAATAATAACAAGATTTTATGCAACACAGGGTATGAGGGAAAAAGTAATAATCTTTTAGGCAGGCTATAACATGCTATGACACTGAGAATAGGTAACCTGTGTAGCTTGATTCTCATAGGTGCAGTTACAGTGATAGTCAATCAGACAGAAGATGATTTAAAGTGGCAATACATTTACAAATGTGAGCTTCTATCCTTGCCAACCCTCAGGAGCTGCTTGTTTTCATATCTGCCTCATTGCATTTACTGTGAAGGTCTGTTCATGGCAGGGAGTGATTGATCTGGTGAACAGCTGAAGTTTAAAAATGGCAAGGACAATTTAAAAAAATTTACACCTGTGTGTTTGAAAGATGATGTCAGTGGAGCCTTAGTGAGTCACTCCAGTACACATTATAGATGGTACATACTGATGCTATTGCATATTAGTAGTACAACAAGTAAATATGGTGGTGAAGATGTGTCAACAAACAAGCTACTTTGTCTTGGACATTGCTACATTAATCCAGGCAAATAGACAGTATCCCATCACACTCTTGAATTGTGCCATGTAGTTTGTGGACAAGCTTTGGAGATTCAGGAGATAAGTTACTCTATGCTTTAATCCCAACATCTGACCTGTTCTTATCGCCCTATTTCTGCCAGAGCAGAGAGTTTAAATCTTTACAATTACTGCTTCCACAACTAGTCTTTTGAAGGCCAACAAATAATATGAAGAATTTTAGCTTATGAAAATATAAGATAATGAAATCTATGAAGTAATTTATCAAACAGTGTAAAGAAGATAACAGTTCATGGCAAAACTTGAGAGTTTGAACTTCGAATACAGAAGATAAAGATCATCTAGAAATTTGGAAGAGGTCACCATTGCTGAAATGCCAAGAGTTTTTTGAGGTGACAATGCAAATTCCTCCACTCTCCAGCAATCAGCCCCAACACATTGACATATGAATCACTCTGTCACTGTTGTTAGAAATAATTGCTTTTCTTCACCTTTAGACTGCTGACATTATTCACATGTATATCCCTGCCTACAATTTTAATGTAAAATCATTACTTTGCTTAATTGTGTATCAAATAATGATAACTCATCATATTGTAATAAATGAGACAGCTAAATAAAGGTCTTGAACTTAACTTTGCTTATAAATATGCATTGTTTCTCTTATTTCCAAATAATCGATCATAAACAATGACAACTTAGTAGTACAACAAGTAAATATGGTAGTGAAGATGTGTCAACAAACAAGCTACATGTTTATTGCAAAGATTGGACTAGTATATTCAAAAATAACTTTCAAAATTGAGCGAATATATCAGGAAAACAAAGTCTTGGCTGTAGGGAAAGAGCTGGGTATGGGGATAGTTCTTTCAAAGAACACAATGGCTCCCTTTTATTCTCTGATGAGTCTTAATATTTCTAATGCTGTTTTGCTTCTCCTTTCATGTAATGTCCTTATTGTTTGAGGGTACTGCTCCCAGTGGACAATATGAGAGAGGCAGGGCTCATGAACTCCCTAAGCCAGTATGGAGACAAAATTCACAGTGACACTCTAATCATGTAAAACATAAGATGTCTTGATTGAGTTGCCCGAAATGTCAATTCTCCTGCTCCTCAGATGCTGCCAGGCCTGCTGTGCTTTTCCAGCACCACAGTTTTGACTCTGATATCCAGTATCTGCAGTCCTCACTTTCTCCTAGTTGATTTCAACTCTACTACAAAACTTTTTCCAAGGATGCCTTACTTGAAGAATTTCTCCTCTCTCTACAAGGAAGTCATGATGAAGGGTTTGTGCCCAAAATGTCGATTCTCCTGCTCCTCGGATACTGCCTGCCCTGCTGTGCTTTTCCAACACCACACTCTCGACTCTGATCTTCAGCATCTGCAGTCCTCACTTTCTCCTTGTTTCTGAGGATAGAAGGGATGTCACAGTAAAATATCTCCTTGTGGTGCGAGTGAGGACTGCAGATACTGGAGATCAGAATTGAGAGGGTGTTGCTGGAAAAGCACAGCAGGTCAGGCAGTATCTGAGGGGCAGGAGAATCGATGTTTGGGCAAAGCTTGAAAGGCTTATTCCTGATGAAGGGTTTATGCCTGAAACGTCGATTCTCCTGCTCCTCGGATGCTGTCTGATATGTTGTGCTTTTCCAGCAACACCCTCTCGACTCTCCTTGTGGTGTCCCTTGGGCAGAGAGCCTATGCCAGCAGCATCTAAAAAATTAATTTTGCTACCCTTACCTGTTAGTATTTTGATCTGGGTGAGTGGACATTGTAACCAAACTGGCATTGCTCTGCTGGTCCACCTTTCTGCAGACCACACCAGCTCAGATGGCTTCTGCTGGCAGACTCTCTCAGACCAAATTAGGGTAAAGTAAGTAAACTAATTAGGAACTACATTTTCTGAAATTTTAGCTGGAAAGAAAATAAATTTTGTTCAAGAGTCTATAAAAGACCTAATGCACCTATTTTTAAAGTATATACTACTTTGAATTCCCCATTTGGCTACATGTTTGCACAATATATTTGTTGATACCCCTGCGAAGTATCAGAATATTGGACCGTGTGAGCAATCGGGAGCTTTTCTCACAGAGACAAACAGGCTACACATCAACAACAATCCCTTTTATAATAGTGCATGCCATGACCACATGACAAGCTAAAGAAACATCTCTGCAAACGTTGCTAAACTTTAAATTAGATTACTTACAGTGTGGAAATAGGTCCTTCAGCCCAACAACTCCACACCAACCTGCCATCCACCCAGACCCATTCCCCCCTTCACCTAACACTACAAGCAATTTAGCATGGCCAATTCACCTAACCTGCACATTTTAGGACTGTGGGAGGAAACCGGAGCAAACCCACACAGACATGGGGAGAGTGTGCAAACTCCACACAGTCAGTTGCCTGAGGTGGGAACTGTGAGGCAACAGTGCTAACCACTGTGCCACCGTGCTGCCCAATCCTGTTGCTTAAAGTGGGAACATCAGACACATGACCTAACCAGTCCTTAAATTTGAATTCATCCATTAAACAAGCTGGCAGAAATGAAGATAGGTGGACCTCCTCTCTATAGCATCCTGCACCAGAATGATGTGGAACTTGCCTGAATGTGTTAAAAATAGAAGCTACGTAACTTCAGAAGAAAAGAAAATTGTTCTCCCTCAGATTCTGTTCCTTTAATCTTTCACACTTTACTGTTCATTGCCCCTCAGTTTTAATTCCTCTTCTCATGTGTCCTTTCCCTAATGGCGTTCTTTTCTGCCTCAATTCTAGTCCCTTCCCTCTTTATCAGTGATCACATATACCACTCTTGACCTCCCACCAGCTAAGCTTTTTGCTTTCTGGCCACACCTCTCAGCTAGAAACTGGAAATGTTGGGATAAAATATTGTCCTAACATCTCCTGACTGATTTTTAAAATGGATGTCAAGTGAGATGGGCAAGGATAGGAAATGGAGAAAGAATGCGAGACAAGTTTAAATCAATACTTGAAAGCAAGATCAGGCACAGCAAATGGACATTGTAACATAAATTAGAATTGCCTTCCCAGGTATATGGAAAATGATTGTTTGCAATAACATTTAGTTTTTAATCAATCAGCATTTTAACAGTTGAAAGTAGCTGTTAATCAAAGTGCCTCACTGACCGCTGTAAAGGAAATAAAGATTCAAACAAACTCCTGATTAAAGAAAACATCTTCTCAGCTCCAACTGATATAAAAATGTTCAAGCTTTCACTGCATTTGTCAATAACAAGCATATTTTAAACAGACACACATCATTGACCTGCATTTTCCTCTCTTGTAACGTATCAATCAGAACAAAAACAAAAGGGTGAAGAGTTGGCTTAACAGAGTGAGTACCCTGAACATATCTGAAATTAATTGTGCTGTACGAGCTTAAATATCTGTAAAAGCAGGTGACATTTGGAAGAAGTGTTAACAATTAAGCATTTGTAGCTTCCAGCTAGATATTACAGAAACATAATTACATGGTGAATTGCAGGTCAACACAATTTCAAAAGACATTCCACTTTAACAATACACAGATGCATCAAATAATTATTCTTCACAAATTGAGTATTATTGATTTAAAATAAAATGCGTCAATTTTTATTGAGGGCAATAATTGACAAATAAAAATTTTCCTTGAAATTTCAAAACAAATTTCTTCTTGGATCCTCGTGAAGATCAAATGCTTTGATTACCTTTTTATCCATTCTAAATTCATTTTTGGCAACTTTTAAAATCCAATACGCAAGAAAGTATGGAATAAGGTAAATATTCAGTTACTTCTTTTGAACCCTTTCTGCACATTAAGAGGAGGCTCCACTAAATACCGTTCTGAATTCAAAGATAATTAGCTAAGTACAAAATATGTATTCATGTACATACATTTTGAATAGTAACTCATTGTTTTACTTCTATACACATTTTTAGTAGAAAGTAAATATTGCATTTCATTATGCAGTTCTTTCTGACTTAAATATCCTCCACTTTTTGATTGCAAGCAGACAATGGGCCAGATCTTCAGCGCCAAGATGTACAATGGACACGTGTGTTGATACACTGTGGAAATTACCTGGGAAGCTTCAATTTCCAATGGGTAATTTTCCTGCTTGCCAGGATCATCTGAAAATGGCTCTGGGAATTACAGTTAAAGACTGAACAGTTCTGTGGGATTTGCCTGGAAGGTTACCTAGAAAATGCCAGACAGATTAAAACCTGGGATAATATTTGGCTAACTATGCAACTGATACCTCCCGATCATATCCACTGAACACCCTTCTATCTTCTCAACTCCTATCATTCTAACCCCTGGACCAACAATAGCTGCATACAGTGTTGGTATATCACTTCCAATTTAATGTCACTTATATCTGCTGACTACTCCTTGACCACCCAGTTACCATACCAACTAGCTAAATAACCTCCCGATCCCAATTGACTACTTGCCAATCTAATAAGTCACTTACCCAGCTCACCAATGTACCCATCTCACTCACATGCTCACTTCACTTGATCATCTTGTGGGTGGCACGGTGGGTGGCACGGTGGCACAGTGGTTAGCACTGCTGCCTCACAGCGCCAGAGACCCGGGTTCATTTCCCGCCTCAGGCGACTGACTGTGTGGGGTTTGCACATTCTCCCCACGTCTGCGTGGCTTTCCTCCGGGTGCTCCGGTTTCCTCCCACAGTCCAAAGATGTGCGGGTCAGGTGAATTGGCCATGCTAAATTGCCCATAGTGTTAGGTAAGGGGTAAATGTAGGGGTATGGGTGGGTTGTGTTTCGGCGGGTTGGTGTGGACTTGTTGGGCTGAAGGGCCTATTTCCACACTGTAAGTAATCTAATCTAATCTAATCATCCATTCAGCCATTCAGAATATCCCGATAGGATCTTGAAGCACACTATGTGGCAACGAGTGCCGTAATAAGTGTGGGAGATTGCCTTCTGAGCTAATCACTTTCACAGTTCTCGGCATGGATTCCTGTCCGCAGTTTCAGTTCAGAAACCAACATGCCCATTGTAAAAGATGAGAGACTTAACAAACAATTCAGGTCTTTTTCAATATATAATTTCAGTTACATCACACTGTAAACCTTTGCTGTAAATTCTGTGTCCTACGATCAATCTTATACTCCACAACCACCTGATGAAGGAGCAGCGCTCCAAAAGCTAGTGCTTCCAAATAAACCTGTTGGACTATAACCTGGGGTTGTGTGATTTTTAACTTTGTATACCCCAGTCCAATACCGGCACCTCCAAATCATGACCCGTTTTGAAGATGCTTGGAACAGGCTTGTCTAAGGCTTATTTTAAGGTTTACAGCACCAATTCACGCCAGTACAGCTTTCCACAGTAATGACGTCGCAAAGAATTATTTTTATTGCTTTTGCAGATATCTAGTAAAGAATGTTCTTTTTAGAATTACAGTGTTGCTTTCTTTAGGGTAACTGAGTCTTTCAGAAGCTCAAACAGGAGTTTATCAAGATTGACAGGTTGCCCTTCATAGAGGACCATAGCTTTAAGAAATGGCTTATTTAAATCTATATAATTTGTATCTTTCACCTTTAAAGAATCTGGTTCAGAAGGTACAATTCTGTGTTTGTGACATAATTGAAATAAATTGGGTTCTAAGCATCCCTTTTCAAAATCTAGACCTTTAAATGCTAGAAGGAGATCCTGTGAGGCAATGGATTAGTATCCCTGCCTCTGATTCAGTAGCTCAAGGTTCAAGCCTACTCCAACAGTCAATAGCCAAGGAACGAGCATGGATAATGCAGCCAACTGTTTGGTAATCAGTTTATACTGTCCTTCCAATATACACCAAAGGCAGGTGGTAAGAATAAGAGAGATTCTTAACCAACCATGGGATGACAAGAAATTGGAGTTTCCAACATTACTAGCCGTTGCTCCAGACTACGATGGATATATAATAGGGCTTGTTGCTGCAGCAATTCAAATTCTGGGGGGACGGTTGGCTAAAAGGCTGGAATGGATCAAAGTGGCTCTGACACCCAAGTTTCAATCCACGTTCTAGCTTGGGAGGAATTATGATGTGCTTTCCTGTCCTACTTGTGATAGAGATCAAGATGCTCTGGGTCAGACCTGCCTTTGTGGGGAGGAATCCAAGAAGAGAAATAGAAATGTTAGAATCAACAGTGCTGCTGTTTTTCAGAATAAAGTAATGGCATCCATCTAATGTCTTTACAGCAGTCCACAATAGAATAAAATAAATTATTTTCACTTATATTTGACTTTCTGAAGGTTCCCCAATTCAGTCTGTCTTCTCAGTATCATATCAATTGGGACAATAATAGGTTAACTCTATTTTTCAAGACTCAAAGCTAATTGCTGTGTTGGTCTTGTGGCAAAAAAATTATAAATTATTGCAGGGAGCCATGGCTTCAGACTCCAATGAACTGTCATACAGCATCCTGCGCATAGGGTTCACCTTATGTTAACTGTGCCTCTGCCAAAGCATGAAAAATTGATATACTTGGTGAAGACGTTAGAATTAAATGTGAATATTAATGTTGCTGACATGTCAAAAACTCCACTGTTTGAATCTTGCAGCATGGCTGAATGGAACATCAATATAACTTGAGGCTTGCCAAAAAATGATGAAAGGCTCTACCTGGAAGTAGATATTTACAGGTGAAAACAAGTTTGGGTGCTAACCTCTAAGTCAATGCTTTGAGATTTCAAAACCCATGGACTTGAGATCATCATCTTCTTTGACATTGTAATGCAGATACAGGGAGTACTTCTATGGATCACTGGTTGTGTGACTTAATCATTTATGAGTGCCTTCCCCATGGCTAAAGCATGGAATATGGAACACAGCTAATCATCTACTGAGGGCACTTGAAATGATTGTAGTGAGTGACCTCAAGGAGCTCGAGCCTCAGAGGGCCTGGTTGCTTGAAGATGCTAGCTACATGGCAGCTGTCTCTTGGTTGGTTGAGCTGCATGCCTGGCACCAACACAGTCACTAATTGAATAGTTGATGAGGAAGTAAACATGTTGTCTTCCTGAACAAGAGTAGTCTGGCTTCCTCATGTTAACTGTTGAAGTCACAAACATGGAGTGGTTCCTCAGTATTCCCGCTGCTATGCACTTGAATGTAGGAGAGATTTCGGCAGTGCAAGCTGAACTGGAACTTACAATTTAAAGCATATGGTGCTTTAAAACTTGAGCAAATTAGATCTTTTCAATAATGACATTGAATTTGAAAGATTTGCATGACAGCCTTCATAGGCTAGATAGCTTTGAGCCATTCTGCCTTTTTTCTCGATTCAGACAGAATTAGCTCCCTAATTACTGCTTTGTGCCAGTTTAAGCATAATTTGGTCCAGTATAAAATGATATTCACAACTCAAGCCAGTTAAATGCTTTGACATCACACAATCAGCCCTATTTTCCAGTAAACTCCAAACTTAGAATAAATATTTCAGAAAATTATGTATAACCATGATAGGTTTGAGGTTTATTTGGTACCATAAAACAATGCAGAATAATAACAATTTTGGAAATTAGATTATTGAGATTGAGCATAGTTTACTATTTTTTTAAGTTCCCAAAACAATGATACAGTCTATTTTTTTTTCAACAAGTACTCAACTTGATACCTGAAGAGACTAATGTTCGGATCATGATTTCAAAAAGCATTGAAGAATACATTCCAGTACAATAAATAATGACTTCTTATTAAAAACAGACTAAGGACATAGGTTTATGTAATAAGATGTAATAATGAAAGTATATCACAGAAATAAAATTATCATATCCATTAATTTATAAGAAAAACATGCTGGACTGTATTATTTAAATAAAAATGAATAACTTGTTTCAGATTACTGACGGAGTAATAGTAGCAGAAACTTAAAGTTCTATGGTATCTTTAATATAACAAAACATCTCAAGAGACTTCACAGGAGAGGAATTAAATAAAATATATTGACTCCTATAAGGATAATTAATGGCAAATGTAAATTGAAAAAGTGCCTATCACAAATGAATGGCTTTAACTATTTTCAGTTAACATGTGAGACTATTAGAAGTTAGAGACTACTTTGCCACTATGGAACACTAATTCACTGATGTGAAACTGCAAATAATTGTTCTGATCTCAAGAGCAAAACTTCCAATCCTGAATGACCTAACAATCCTTCTGTGGATATGTAAATAGTGTCAATCCATGTAGATTCTGTCAAGTTGAGCGTCTGTATGTTCCTGAGATTAAATCTGTCAGAAGAAGCCAATCTCAAACTGGAAGTGCATGGACTAAAGCTATATTGATTGCATTTATATATGTGATCTGTTCAAGTTTCAGCTAATCACATTGTTAATTGCATCTCTGGATGTCATCTTGTCACTTTTCATGTCATCACCTAATTTCAAATGCCAAAGAGATTTGAAAAAGGATTGTAAAATGCAGTTAGTCACCTCTGCGGTCTGAAACCAGGATTACATTAACATTAGGCCTAACATTACATGTCTTTGATTCCAAATGAGAGTACATAAGCAATATCAAGACACAGTTAGTAATTACATTGCAAGACGATGCAAATAATGTTTTGATGAAAACAGAAAGAATCCTTACAGTACCTCAAAATAAGGATTTGGGAAGAATGAATTAAGAGTCAAAAGGTGTGGAGCTGGAAAAGCACAGAAGGTCAGGCAGCATCTGAGGAGCAGGAAAATTGACATTTCGGGCAAAAGCCTTTCATCAGGAATGTGGGGGTGGGGGGAGGAGTGAGGGGAGGAAGAGAGCTGGAGTTGGGGTGAGGGTGGTGCAAGGTAGCTTGGAAGAGAATAGGTCGATGCAGGAGGGGGTGATGGTGATAGTTTGGAGAGGAGGGTGGAGAGGATAGGTGCGAAGGAAGATGGATATGTAGGACAGTTCAAAAGGGCGGTGCCGAGTTGGAGGGTTGGGTCTGGGAGGAGGTACGGGGAGGGGAGACAAGGAAATTGGTGAAGTCAACATTGGTTCTGTGTGCTTGGAGGGTCCCAAGGCAGAAGATGAGGCATTCTCCCTCAAGTTGGTGGGTGGCTTAGATTTGGCAGCGGAGGAGGCCCAGGACTTGCATGTCCTTGGGGGAGTGGCAGGGGGTGTTGAAGTGGTCAGCCACGGGGCGATGGGGTTGTTTAGTGCGCGTGTCCCAGAGATGTTCCCTGAAACCTTTCACAAGTGGGCATCCTGTCTCCCCAATATAGAGGAGACCACATTAAGAGCAACAGACACAGTAGATGAGGTGTTTGGATGTGCAGGAAAATCTCTGCCAGATGTGAAAAGATTCTTTGGGGCCTGGGACCGAGGTGAGGGGGGAGGTGTGGGCGCAGGCTTTATAACTCCTATGGCAGCAAGGGAAGGTGCCAGGAGTGGAGGGTGTGTTGGTGGTGGGCATGGACCTAACAAGGAGCCAAGGAGGGATTGGTCTCTGCAGAACACAGGTAGGGGTGGATTGGGAAATATCTTTAGTGGTAGGGTCTGATTGTAGGTGGCATAGATGGCAGAGGATAATGTGCTGTATCCAGAGATTAGTGGGATGGAAGGTGAGGACCAGAGCGGTTCTGTCTTTGGTGCGGTTGGATGAGTGTGGTTCAAGGGTGGAGGTGCAGGAAGTGAAGGAAACGCACTGGAGGACATTGTTGACCACGTGAGAGGGGAAATTGTGGTCCTCAAAAGGCTTGCAATCCTTTTTCATCATTGCTTCTCATGAAGAGTTCTCCTTAACAACGGAAGAACGTTTTCACTCATCTCCGAGTGATGAAATGACCAGTGGCGGTCTCTCTGATCTTACGACCAGCCTGAGTTCCAATGTCAGAGAAGAATGGTCAAACAATAATGAGTAGGAGATAGTGAGGACTGCAGATGCTGGAGAGTCAGAATCGTTAAAGGGTGGAGTTGGAAAAGAAACAATAGGCCAGGCAGCATCTGAGGACCAAGAGAGTACACACTTTGTGCATAACTGGGCTTTTGGAATGATCCTTTGGGGTCTTGGATGGAGGTGAAGGGGAAGGTGTGGACACAGGTTTTGTACCTCTTATGGCAGGAGGGGAAGGTGCCAGGTGTGGAGAGGGGTTTGATGGGAACTATGGACCTAACGAGGGACTCACAGAGAGAATGGTCCCTGCAGAATGCAGACAGGGGTGGGGAGGGAAGTATATTTTTGGTGGTAGGGTCTGACTGTAGGTGGCAAAAATGGCGGAGAATGATACGCTGGATTTGGAGATTAGTGGGATGTAATGTGAGGACCGGGTGGATTCTATCCCTGTTGTGGTTGAGGGTGGTGGGGTTTGAGGGTGGAAGTGTGGGAAATGGCAATGTGATTGAAGGCATTGTTGATCACAGGGGCAGGGAAATTATGGCCCTCGAAATAGGAGGGCATCTGGGATGTCCTGGAGTGGAATCGCTCATCCTGGGAGCAGATACAGCAGAGGCAGAAGAATTAGAAGTAAGTGGCATCAGTTTATGGCTGTCAACAGGGCAAATCCCTTTCTCATGAATAAATGGAGATGGACTAAAACACCATGCTTTCTTGTACTCTCAACTGTTGAGAAACTTTCTCACTTTGTGATCCATATCCTCTCTCCACTAACACACTGATGAAGCTGTCAAGGAAGAAATACCAGATGATCTCAGTGGGACAATTATGGGTTTTAAAGATCTACAAGTGTATGGTTGTTCATTAAACATCCTGTTTATTTTCCTTAATGAAATTAAGATCAGACAGGCAATATCACAGTCAATTCAGTATGGTTTACCCTTCCCTACCACCTCGTGATGTAATGACCATATTCTTATTGCAGAAGAAACAAAGAGCTTGTGTTCTACAAGTAAATGCAAATATTACATATGGAAAATGGAGGTCTGTTGTTTTACATGATTTAAGCCCCACCCCATGACAGCTGAATCCAACCTGCCAACCTGATGTGGTATTTACAGGTTATTTTTGCCTTATTAAACCAAATATAATAGGTTGACATTGAAATCAACAGCAGGTTTACAAGTATATTAGTTACATCAAAGGCACAAATTACAGTTACAGTGCACTGAAGACTCTGAAGGCAGAAATGCCCTTTTCTGACCTCGTGTGGGCGAGATCTAATCTCGGTAGGAGTGCATGGGGAAAACCAATTTTGGATCGCTATAAGCTCTGCACAACAGGGAGATCTGATGAGGAAGGGAAGCTTTTGAGTATGTGTGAGGTTGATATAGAGCCTGGGCACTGGCTGAGGTACTCATGTTGCTCTTGATCCACAAGCCATGCTGTAAATGCACTTACCTTCTTGAAGCAATCCTCCTGTTCCTTCATCTGCCAAATTTCTCGAATCCAGGTAAACTTGGCCATCCAGGGTTAAACCTGCAAAACAGACTAATTCGAAGGCTGACAGGCAGTTAAGTTGCCAACTGCCTCCTGGGAGGAGGTTGGTTGCCTGTCCCTCATTGCTCACTCATCAAACACAGAAGCAATAGGTTGAGATCGGTTTCAGATTTTTAATACCAGACAGTAATTTTTTTAACACCAGAGTTGCATGAACAGCAATTATCAGCAACATATTTACTCTGCTCTGAATCAACAAAGCTATTTCCAAAAGAAGGCAGAGTTTTGTCAACACCTGATGCGTGTCATATTTAGGTTTGGGATAAAACCACTGTCAGGTTGTGATGGGTGCAGTATTCTTCTCCCACCTCAGAAGAGGCTTGAGCAAGATATAGTTTATTGCATATTAACAATCAAGTATAGATTACATTTGTAAGATAGACTCTGTTATTTAGACTTCTGAGAAACCTAGGATATGGTCTTCACTACATAAGATTCTCAGTTGTTCTGCCTCATCAATTTCGAGGGCAGTTTGGGGTCCCCTATCTAAGGAAGGATGTGCTGACCTTGGAGGGGTCCAGAAGAGATTCATAAGAACGATCAGAGCAATGTTGGGTTTGTTCTATGAGGAATCATTGAGGAGTCTGAAGTTTAGAAGGATGAAAGAGGATCTAGAATACTGAGAGGCCTGGACAGAGTGGGCATGGAGAAGATATTTCCAGTATTAGGAAAGACTAGGACCCAATGGCACAGTCTGAGGGTGAGAAGACAACACTTTAGAACTGAGGTGGGGAGAGATTTCTTCAGCCACAGGGTGGTGATTCTGTGGAACTCATTGCCACAGACAATTGTGGAGGCCAAGTTGCTTAGTGTATTTAAGGCACTGATAGGTAGTTTCTTGATTGGTAAGGGGATCAAAGTTACCAGAAGATAGGAGAATTGGATTGAGAAACATATCAGCCATGATCAGATGACAGAGAAAATTCAATGAACCAATGGTTTAATCCTTATTTAAGTCTTATATCTGTCTGGTCATCTTCACTCAAGTCAACATGGTAGTATCAGGCTGGGTGGAGCTTAATGCAATCTCCAGCATTAATCTTTTCAGAACTATTATCATATACAATATCGACACATTGGTCCTGTGCCACTCTTTGCAAGGTTCACCAAGTTTCTTCAACTTCTCAAAAGACTTAGCAATTCCACAAATTCAAACAGAGAGCAATCTAATGTACATTTGATGAGATAGTTTTATTAGAAGTTTGAAAGTGAAAATATTGCTATCAAATCAGCATTATACACTGGCTAATAACAGGTTTTGATATCATGTCACATTTCTGGTCCACATTGCCAAAACCCATCAAGAGGATGACCTTTGCTGCACTCTATGCTAGAAATGCATGGGTGAGAGTTGCAAACACCATTTCAGTACAACACAGCACCTATACCACTAAGTTACCTGGTGTTATGGAGTCTAAATTTGAGTGCAGAAGTGTTAGTTTCTGAATCCAGATTATTGGCAAACCAGCTCATCCAACAGTCAGGTGAAATTCTGGATCATTGTTCTACAATCATTAATGAACAGAGAAACATTAGGTATATGTTCCCAAATTGTCAGTGCATTCTTGTAAAATAGCAGATCTTAGTAATAGCATGGATTGAAGACATTATCCCAGAAATTAGATTCCACAAACGTTATCGCATATTGTTACATACCTGTTACCTACAAAGCCACCAACAGCATCAAGGATGGAATAGCGGAAGAATTCAAGCTTGTTTGCCAATTTTTTCACTTGGACAAGGATATAATGCATCATGGCAAGGGAACAGCATCAACACTGACAAACAAAGGTGGCCATGGGAACAGGAGCAGATAGTTAACTCCTATGTAAGACAAAAGCAGAGATATTTGACAATATCCATCTCTCATAACATTTCTTCCCTTTCTATTTTTCATTGTTCTGTTGTTGAAATTAATTCATTCTGAAGTGAGAGAATATTAAAAGCTGGGAGATATCCTCTTAGAATTACCTTTCAGGACAAAATGATTAGATCCAAACCTCCTTTACTGATATTTAACATTCAATGTAGATTTGCTGCAGCCATTGTTATTTGCAATGTATTTATATCTAGTAAGCAACAAAATTACCAAGATGAAAAGGTTACTTTTGTACTTCACAAGCTTTGCTGCGATATCTTATCTCAGCCTCAGCTAAGCTGCAGCTTCAACTACAAATGACTTCAGTCAATAGCTCAGCAGCTGCCACATCCTCTGTCTTTAATTGCAATCTCTTTCACCATTTCTAGCAATGCTCAACAGTGGATGATGCAAACAATTCCACACTCTGTAGGCTATAGTAAAGCTTTCTTTGTTATCTAGTTAATGAAAGATGAAAATCCTGGCTGGGTAATAACTGTATCATACTTCTGCACTCACTGCAATTAAATGTTCAGAATGACCTTGTTACCACTACCTGAACAATCTCTCACCATGCTAGGCATTAATCACA
Source organism: Chiloscyllium plagiosum (assembly GCF_004010195.1). Classification (NCBI taxonomy): domain Eukaryota; kingdom Metazoa; phylum Chordata; class Chondrichthyes; order Orectolobiformes; family Hemiscylliidae; genus Chiloscyllium; species Chiloscyllium plagiosum. The sequence goes on along the minus strand of NC_057732.1, from coordinate 22,242,114 downwards.
ACACGGTATATTGTTTGAATCTCAGTCCAAGGACATTACAATTGCTCAGTGCATCCTTCACAGCACATTGTCCTCGACAAATTATGGCACAGTGCCATCATCAAGCACTAAGCTGTGGCTGCTCAAAATCAACATGCCAGAACCATGTCTTTAGTGGAATTCAAATGTTAAAACGACTACAATATTGAAGTCACTGTTGGTACATAAGGGCTTCTTTCAATTTTGGTGAGGACAAAAGGGAGAGAAATATTAGAGCAGCTGCCTGTTATAAATAAGGGCAAAAGTTTGACAACACTGCCTCTCACACATTACAATGAAATAAACTGATTTGAGAAAGCATGTTTTGTGCAGGTTTTCCAAAAATAAGCCTCACCACAGGCTGGACACAATGCTGTCTAGGAAAACAACTGAAATCATAACAAGCCAACCAGAGACTCTTGTATTTTAGTTATGAATACCAGACCTTGGATCGAGACAAGGTGATCCACAGTATTCCATAAAGCATAAACACATTTTTATGGAAAATTGAACAAAAGAGACTTTACATAATGGACAATTACTAGAGAAAGCCAAAGAAAGACAAGTAGCTGTCTTAATGCTTTCAGATGAAGGTTTAAACAAAGACTGCAGAATATAATTGGTTGTTATGCTCTCAAAAAGAAGGTTCACAGTAGAATGACTTGACAATACAATAATCTAACACCATTCTCTGAAGAATGGATCTAAAGATTGAACATTTTGGTGATTTGAACTGCAGTCAAAGGAAGAAGATCTTCCTGTCTCTTGGCAATTCCAGAAAGAGATGTCAGTGACAGAGAAACCACCATTGATTTTTCGCAGAAGAATCTAGAACAAGAGGGGAAGGTCAACTTTGCTGATTGAATGACCACATTGGTTCATCTAAATATTGGAGAAGTGTTTACTTGTTGGAATTAAAGAAACATACTTGAACATTTTGATATGAGTGAAGACTTGGATTAGTGGGAGTAAATTAACAAAGTAGCTGTGTAAAGTAATCTAATCTAATCTAATAACAAAATGTTATGGATACTGGAAATCCAAAATAAAAATCGGAAGTACTTGAAATATATAATAAATCTGACACCATCTGTGGAGAGAGACACATGGTTAATGTCTCAAGTCCAGTATGACCCTTCTTTCAAACATTATTGTTCCTTTTTTTTAATTTTAGTTTTATTTTCTCTTCTTTTCCCCACTTTAAATCTGTAATCATTTACTCTAGTCATTTCAATTTTCTTGAAACCATTTTAAATCTCTGTCCAAGTCAAGTAAGCAATCATAGACATAAATAAACTGATAATATTCTGAGGGAGCTAATTTGTTGTCTTGTAAGTCATAGCTCATTTCAAAGCACCATAATTAGGTTGAAAATCGCACAACACTGGGTTATAGTCCAACAGATTTAATTGGAAGCACCAGTTTTCGGAGTGCTGCTCCCTCATCAGCTGGTTGTGCAGTACACAATTGTAAGCCACAGAATTTATAACAAAAGTTTACAGTGTGATGTAACTGATATTATGCATTGAAAAATACCTTGATTATTTGTTAAGTCTCTCATCTGTTAGAATGACCATGTTAGTTTCACTTCTTTCATATGTAAATCACAAAACCTTTTTTAAAAGTTACATTCTCAGGTTAACTTTAACAATTGGTGTTTAGATCGTCAGGAATTCTGATGAAGGGTTTTTGCCCAAAACGTCGATTTTCCTGCTCCTTGGATGCTGCCTGACCTGCTGTGCTTTTCCAGCATAACTCTGATCTAAACTCTGATTTCCAGCATCTGCAGTACTCACTTTTGCCTAGTTGATTTTAACAATTGGTGTCAGCCCAGATAATGGGTTGAAGGTGTTGGCCCCCTGTGCGCTGTTGTCTATGCCATAATGTTTAGACTGATTCTAATCTAAAAAATGAATTAACAGAATCTTACATGGATTCATGCAGTTTTTGAACAAAGTACAATGTAACTCTGCAAGTACAAATTCACCCACAAACGTATATGTGTGTATGTGTGTGTGTGCGTGTGTGGAGGCTTGTGAGTGTCTGAGAGAGAGAATGTATATGTGTGTGTGTGTGAGTGTAAAGGGGTCTAAGTCTGTGAGAGGGTGCATGTGTGAGTGTGAGAGTGTGTGTGTCTGTAGGATTGTGTGTGAGTGTCTGTGTGTGTGTCTGTGTATAGGAGTGTCTGTATGTGTGTGTGTGTGTATGTGGTGTGTGTGTTTAGCTAAGTTTGGTACCCTAAGGAGGGCCTCAACCGCGACCTTGGGTTCATGTCATACTACAAGTGACCACTATTGCACTATATACACACACTCACACACAATCCTACAGATACACACACTCATATATGCACCCTCTCACAGACTTAGACCCCTTTACACTCACACACACACTCTCTCTCTCTCACAGATACCCCACTGCTCCCCCCTCCCCCACCAACACACACACACACAGACACACACGTTTGTGGGTGAATTTGTACTTGCAGACTTACATTGTATTTTGTTCAAAAACTGCATGAATCCATATAAGATTCTGTTAATTCATTTTTTAGATTAGAATCAGTCTAAACATTATGGCACAGACAGCAGCGTACAGGGGGCTAACACCGTCAACAAATTATCTGGGCTGACACCAATTGTTAAAGTTAACCTGAGAATGTAACTTTTAAAAAAAGTTTTGTGATTTACATATGAAAGAAGTGAAACTATCATAGTCATTCTAACAGATGAGAGACTTAACTAATAATTAAGGTATTTTTCAATGCATAATTTCAGTTACATCACACTGTAAACTTTTGCTATAAATTGTGTGGCTTACAATTGTGTCCTCCACAACCACCTGATGGAGGAGCAGCGCTACGGAAGCTAGTGCTTCCAATTAAACCTGTTGGACTATAACCTAGTGTTGTGTGATTTTTAACTTTGTCTACTTCTGTCCGACTCCGGCATCTCCAAATCATAATTAGGTTGCTTTATAAAAGATAGAAACATCTTGTGTCTGCTCCAGTCAACAAAGATCTGACTACACTAATCCCATTTTCTAGCTTTTGGCCCCGAACCCTGCAGGCTGTGGCAATATAAACATCTCAATACTGCTTAAATGTTACAAGAGTTTCTGACTCGACCACCCCTTCAGTCAATGAGTTCCAGGCTACTAGCCCCAATGGGTAAAGGAATATCACCTCAATTCTTTCTTAGGCTTCTTTCGCTTACCTTAAAACTGTGTTCTCTTGATATTGACCCTACACCTACTAGAAAAAAATGCCTTCCTATGCATCCTAACTACACCCCTCAACATCTCATACACCTCTCTCAGGTCTGCTCTCAAACTTCATTGTTCCAAGGAGAACAATCCCAACCCATCCAATATTTCCTGATAGCTCAAGCCCTGCAGCCCAGGCAGCATCCTGGGAAATCTCCTCTGCACTCTCTCTGCTGCAATCATATCTTTCCTATAATGTTATGAACAGAACTGTACACAGTACTCCAGCTATGGCCTAACCAGTGTTTTATAGAGTTATGGTACAGCCTCCCTGCTCTTGTCTTCTATGCCTCAGCTAATAAAGGCAAACATCTCATATGCCTTTTTAACCACGTAATATAACTTCAGGGATCTATGTTTATGCACTCTGAGGTCTTCCTGATCTTCAGTACTTCCAGGGTCCTATCATCCATAATATAATCCCTTGCCTCATCAGCCCTCACCAAGTGCACTCTCTCACACTTTTCAAGGTTAAATTTCACTTGCTCTACCCATATGACTAATCCACTGATGCCCTCCTGCAGTTTCCAGCGATCCGCCTCACTGTTTGCCACTGTAGCAATTTTTTGTGTAAGCTGCAAACTTCCTGGTCTCACCACCAACATTTAATTCCAAATCATGAATGCACATCACAAACAACATGGACCCCAGCACCAAGCCCTGTGGAACACCACTGGAAACAGACATCCAATCACAGAAACATTCCTTTACCATCACCCGTTACTTCCTTACTCTCAGCCAGCTTTGGATCCAACATTTAACTTTGCTTTGGATCCTATGGGCCCTTACATCTTAGCCAGTCTGCCATGAAGGCCTGGCTAATCAGTCAGCATTCTTTCCAATAACTTCTCCAGCACCAAGGTCAGACTGAATGGTAAGTAATTTCCTGGGCTATTTTTACTAATAGGACAACTTTACCAACCCTTCAAACCTTACTGATAATCAGAGAGCATTTGAAAATGACTGCCAAGGCCCTTGATATTTGCTCCTTTGCTTCCCTCAACAGCAAGGAATACTTTTCATATGCACTTATAAAAGGCCCATCTGCCCCAGTTATGATCCCAATCCATCAAGAATCTAAAACCTTGTCCCTTGCATCACTTCTTCAGATATGTCTTCTTCCTGTCCATCCTTCTATTTCTGCATTCTTTATCGTGTGGTATAGGGAGTCCTGCTCTTCAATTTCCTACCTTAGCCTCACAAGCCAGTGACAGATGAGATACTAGTTAAACTGCAATCCTTCTCTATCATGGCTGAGGATGGGAACATGCCTGCTACACTTGTACAACAATCACAGGAGATGAATGAAAAGATCTAACCTAATCAACCAGTTGAAGTATGGACTTCAATGCAGAAGATTAAGAACAAAGATTTACTGACACAAAATGAAGATGGACTTCATATATCTGTCTGACAGCCATACTGTCCATCTGGCTGTTAGTCAGTCTTTGTCCATTCCTGGGTCAATCTCCCTTCAGCTGCTAGTATTTCTCCAGTCACTATTACTTTCTACCCCACCCAGTTCAGTTTATCATTACTGTCCCTCCACCCCCTGATCACTATTTCCCCCCGCAGCCCCTAATCAGTCATCAGTAAGTATCTCTTACTCACTCCATGCCTACACCCGCCCAAACCCCCACCACCAGTCCCTGAGTAGTCACTGGTCATAGTCCCCTGGCCCTCTGGTCCATTCTCTATTCACTGTTCCCACCAGTCCACCTCTATTCAGTATCCGCCTGGTTTCTGGTCCAATCTCTGGAAAATGTAATCCACACCAACCTCTTGTCCTGTAAATGGTTTCTGTATCCCCGCCCCTCGTCCAGTCTCTGCTTACTGACTTCCTGGCCTGTGGCCAGTCTCGGAACTCTCCCTTTGGCCACTAGTGAAGTTCAGGTTGTGATTTTTCTGCTCAGTGTCTAATACGGACCAACCCCTGGTCCAGTTTATTCATCAACATCAGTAGCAGATTATCAATCACTGGAACATGGCCAATAATCAGGGAAAGGCTAAAGAGGAAACTGGCATTGGATTCTGGAGTTGTGTCAAAGCTTCATACAGCAAAAAGACCCAGGACCTGTTGAAAGTGATGATGCAAAAATCCAAATTGAATCAATTCCAAAAGAGACAACTTAACAGATAGCTTCAGGATGACTCCCAGCCTCTGACGACTCCCAGCCTCCAGCAATGATTCCTGGCCTCCAGTGATGACTACAACATTCAGCCACTGATGTGTCCCAGCCTGCCACAGTGACATCCCATAGCGGCCTCCCAGTTTGACGGGCCAACCCCTTGGCGTGACATCCTCGGCCCAGGTCATGGTAGCATGGATCAATCTCCCAGCCTCATGATTCTCAAGGTGAGGCCTGGCACTGTCTGGAGCCAGAACCTGGCATGGAGGGTACCAGCATGGTATGGGTTGGAAGACCGCTTTTATTACTGCAGCGCTGGATACTTTATTTTTCAAAGTTCTAAGATCTTGTAACCAAAGAAGCTGCACTTAGGTACCTTTGTTTCAAAGATACCACTGTAAGTAGCAACGTATAAATTTTTCACTGTACTCAACAAGTATATGTGACAATAAAGCTAATCCCAATTCTATTTTGAATACAATTGGAAATAAGACCAACATCCAGAGATTCAAGGCATAGTCAAGAAGTAAAGACATGACCTGGCTCAGAAATCCAAGATATTGCAAAATAAAAAGTTCTTCTTTCAACCGACAAACTATTTACCGTAATGGGAATTCATGAGACTAACTTTTCCCCAGATACTGTTCTGGGGCAACCATGTGATTCATGGAAGAGTTCCTCCATGACAGGAAATTCAGGAAATTAAGGGTTTTGCGGGTGAGATATTTGACCAACTACGTAGTTTAGAAAGGAAGAAGTTATTAGCAAAGGACATCCCACAGATAAAAGCTTACTCAGTGGTGAAAGATTGGGTATGGTCAGGAACAGAACCAAGATCAGCAGTCCTCAAGCTAAATACCTACTAATTCTTCAGTGAAACAGTAGTCTTGGAGAATTATGAAATCTCCAGACTCTCCAAATTTGTGAAGTCAGAGACTTGCGGGTGGTGGGGTGTCGGGGGTGCAGTGTGCGTGGAATAAAATAGTGGAAAATGTAAGTAGACATAATATATGAATGTTAACAATAGAGAAACAAAACTTTGAAGGGGAACTGGTTTGAAATGCTAGGGAGTACATTAAGTTCTATCCAATCTGATGATATCATGCAGGCTATTATGGGACCTTATAGACTGCACACAAAAATATCCACAGGTCTCTCAATAGCCTGAGTGACAATGTTTCTCTTACTAACGTAAAAATGCAGATCATACAATAAACTGTATCCCAATTAAAAACAAGATCTCTTTCTTGGTAAGAATCATTCGTAGTTGCTTCTTTACCGTTGTAAAGTAAATAGATCCTTAATTCCAGAAAAGGAGATAGGAATGGCGCCAATATCATTCTATCCTTTGATACAATAGAAATAACACTATATGCAATCTGTGGATGAAAGTTACTCCCTATCACACTGGTTATCTGAAAGCAGATTGTGTAAATCTGTTGATTGCAAGAATACCACATTCTGAAAACAATAGAAGAACATCAAAGCTAGTTATCTGGAAACCGTGGTCAGCCAATGATGAAAAGTATTAAGTAAGTAAAGGGAAAACTGAGAGTAAAAACGGGAGCATCATCTCACCGAGGTTCAATACCTACAAAAACAGGGTTTCAGAGATTCGGGAATTAAGTGACAACTGTGAGGAGGAAGCATGTAAACAGAAAGGGAAAGCAGACAACAGTGAAAATAGAATGATGACTTGAAAACTGCAATAACACCAGTCAATTCAAGATAGGGAAACAGAATCATACAGAATGGGAGGGAAAAGTGTAGGACTTCTTGGAGAAACTGTCTGATAAAAAGGAAATGTTACAAGAAATGGACAGACAATATAAATGATTGAGAAGACAATCACTTGGATCACCTGGGGAAAATTAGTATATGTACTTAAAAAAAAAGGAGAAATCAAAATGTCTCCTCTCCATACTACTGAATGCAAACCTGGAATAAGTAGGGATGGTCTAGTGGAAGAAAGATTATACCACCAAGGATTTCATTGGCTGACCTTGAGTATTTATAACCAAAGAATTTACGTGTCGAAAGATATAATCAAATTAGAAAGAAGAGCACAAGTAAAAACTCATATGATGACACTGAAGCAATATGCTTCTTTGGCTACATGTGAGATGATGAAGAATTACAAGCTTATTATTTACATTAGAATCAGGCATTTTAGCAGAACTTCCTACAGGCCACAAAAATTATAAGCTAGATAGGGAGAAGCTGGTAGATAAGTTACAAAACTAATGGAGGATAAATGGAGGAGACCCCCTTTCAACAGCCTTTGAAGGCCTTGAAAATGGCCACGGCAATTAGCCAATTGTGTTTCGATAGTAAATGACAGGGCTGAGAAGGAGAGAGTAAAGTTAACCAGAAAGGCAATTAAATCCTTGGTCAAGGACCAAGATCTATTTTTGGCTTGATCCAGGTGACAAGAGTACTGAGGATAAGATGCTACAGAAAATGACAAAATTACTGGAACCTGGTTGGGTTGAGAAATGGGAAAATGAAAGCTATCTAAAGCCAATTTGTGTGTGAAATGAAAGGAGCATTCCTAAGAAATGCAAGCAACAGGATAAACTCTTCAAGCCAGTCTTGAGGACAGATAAATGTGTTTGTTTTAATTATGAAGGAAATAGACATTTTGCAAGGGACTATGAGAAACCTAAAAGAAGATTTAGAGAAAGGGATAAAGTAGGGAATACCCGAACCAAGATTCCCTAGCTGTGAGGAACTAATGGAGTGTGTGTTCACACTTGTGCAGAATCAAAACATCTGACAGTAACATAAGGTATATATGACTATGGGGAAGCAAAGCCTCTCAATGAACAAGTCTGATGGGGCCATGCCTCATCCGGGTATCTATTCCCTCTAAGTACAATTAATGGAGTAGACCACATATATACAGTTTGGAGAAAGAAAGAATGACAATTATCTAACCAACACCAAAGTTTCCAACCATTCAATATTTAATATGAAAACATCTCAGAAGTCTCCATAATCTAGTAGAAACATTTATGTACTCACAGAGAGTATGTTCATGGCTAGGGCAGCATCTAAACCTTTAAATTTTAAAATGGGAACCCCCAAATAGACTTGCAGTTTAGCACACTGGGACAAAACTGGAATGTGGAGGTGGGGCTCCAAAAGGGTATTGGCACATAACATAGCCGTAAGGATGCACATCAGTTGGACTGGGTTGGACAAAACTGACCAGATTGTGGTTATGCCACCATATCACAGGAAAGCATAGATCGTGACTTCAGTAAGACCTAATGATCTGGACACTCTAAAGGATAGGAGCCCAGAAAGTTACAAAATCAATGGTGGGGAATTACACAGAATCTTTCACCACTATAAACACAATTATGGAACAGTAGTCGGTGTACAGGTTAGAGAATATCCTATGACGCTATCTCAGAAATACAATACCTCTAAAGGCAGGCAGTGAAGAACCCAGACAAACCCAAACTGATTAGGGAGTTTTGAGACTTTTGGCTACTTGTATGAATTCACCTATTTACCCTGTTCAAAAACTGGATGGGTTATGGTGATTGACAATCAACTGCACAGTCCTGAACAAAAAGGCCTTTGACTGCGCACCCGAGTTGCAGTAGAGGAACCAAATTAGCAACACGTGCAGATCAGCAGCAGTCTTTATCATGTCAGATATTTCAAACAGATTCTCATCAATCCTTCTCCACCCAATGATCAGTACACGTTTGCCTACAGACACTAATTAGCACATATAAGGTGTTTGTTAAAAGAGTTATTTTCTCATGATTATTCACAAAGACAGGAGATGACAAAGACTTGGAATAATTTTAAAAGTCTGCACATTTATTTAAGAAAGGCCTTGGAAGCCAGCAGTGCAAACTCAAAACGTAGGCATGCACTGTCTACAATTCTTCAAATAAGAAAATGATCAGTCAGAAAATCATTGGCAGTGCACACATATATTTCTGATTTGTGCTGTCATTGCAGTGCTTCTAGTCAGAACTACTTTACAATTGATGCCTTAGACTGGAAAGGTTAATAAGCTGTTGTGTCTGTGAAGGTGATCAGAAAGCTGGTCTTAAGCAGGATTTGGCCTTGTATGTTTTGATCTTTACATGATAAATTAAACTCTACCCAATAAGGCTGAACCTACAGAATAAATTTGCATTTAAGCTGCAGTTGAACTTCTGATTTATCCCGAAGCAGTTTTCTATTGACAGAGTAGAAGAGGACAGATGACAAAAGTAAAGTCACTAAAGCAGTAATCTCAATTGTTGTGAATGTTAGCATAGCAGAAACGCAGACAGATGTGCAAAACCATAGAAAGACTCTGTTTAAAGAGTGGTATTGCCATTTGAGCCTTGCTGAAATTGGGGGTGGCATGGTGGCTCAGTGGTTAGCACTGCTGCCTCACAATACCGGGTCCCAGGTTTGATTCCAGTCTCGGGCAACTGTCTGTGTGGAGTTTGCACATTCTCCCCATGTCTGTGTGAGTTGCCTCCGGGTGCCCTGGTTTCCTCCCATAATCCAAAGATGTGCAGGTTAGGTGAGATTGGCCATGGTACATTGCCCATACTGTTAGGTGCATTTGTCAGTGGGAAATGGTTCTGGGTGGGTTACACTTGGAGGGTCGGTATGAACTTGTTGGGCCAAAGGGCCTGTTTCCACACTTTAGGGATTCTAATTCTAAAATTTATCTTCAGAAGCTGCAATGGCTCCTCACATTAAGAAACACTGATGTCAGAAGCTTTCTAAGTATCGGATATGTAGTGCAGCTGCAAACATCTGTAGCAGTGCAAGAGTTTGCAGACTTGTGTGCAAGAGGCATTAATGTCCAATTAGTATACTAATTAAGGAATGTTTTCATAATGCATTCAAAGCACTTGAGCAGAATTCTAGACACAGCTATTTGGAATATGTCTGACTCAGTTGAGTCCTTATTGCGAAAGCTGTAGTGCTGTTTGCAAATCACAGCTTCAGTAGTATCATGTTTTACAAGGACAGAGGATGTTAATGAAACTGCAGCTTCACAGACAACTTCTTTAATCATCTATTATCTCCTGCCTGTCTTGCTGGATAATGGTCATAGTGTGTTTCTTATAAGCATATCTCTATTTGTAGGTTCTGGGGAGAGGAGAATGATCACTGCAGGCATGGTGGGCAGGTAAATTTGCATCTCAGCAGATCAGTGAAAATCTGTCCTCAAGCATCCACCTACCAGGGGAGGCTGATAAATTCAGCAATTGCAGTTAAACCAGCCTCATGTTTTACTAGTGGGAAAAGTTATAGAAAGAATAATCTAAATCCAATAAAATTAATTAATGCTTGGGTCATCCCTTTGTGTTTTCGCCCTTCCTTAGAAAATTAATTTAGATATTAGAATGTCTCTAACCCTCACACCCCTCCTTCGCCCCACTCACCCATCTTTACCTCCTGCCAATTTGCACCATTATCAAAAAATCTGTACTTCTTTAGGAAGAGAAGGGGAATAAAGGAGAGAAACCTGAAATTTTCTGAACCTAATCATTTCTTGTCGAAAATAGGAGTTTGAAAAGGTTAATGTTTATGTTACATTGACTTGGCCCTATACATTCTTTTAATGTCATACACAGTTTGTAGATGGAAGCAAGAAGTTCTACTCTAACTTTGGAAGGAGCAGATATATCTGTATCAACTCCTTAAGGTCCTTGTAATTATCCTTAACCAAATGTGGATGTGCTTACTGTTATCATGAATTAGCCCTGTTATCTAAGAACAGTGCCTCTCCTACTCTATGTTGGTGTATCCTCTACCACTAATCTCGACATAGATTCAAGACAAAGGAAGATTGGTGAAAGCGAAGTAATTCAAACAACCTTCACCCAGTGCCACATACTTGTAGAGGTGGCAAATACCACAGAGTATCAGGAGTTATCATCTGCACCTTTCAATGCATCTTTGTTACAGTCAATGAAAACAATTAGTATTAATGCATTCTAAATGTCATGCAAGGGGGCTCATATGGTGCAGTGATAGTGTCCCTATCTCTCATCCAGGTGGCCTGGATTCAAATGCCATCTGCTCTCGGAGGGTGTAATAATATCTCTAAATGTGATGCAACAAACAAAGGATTGCAAACACTCTCCTGTTATTGTTACAATTATTTGTTCAATCTATGAAAGGAATTATAACACATAATCATGATAAATAAAGCTTGATTAATGCCAGAGACTGTTTAGTTGCAAAGAAAATCTCAGTTACTCATCATGGCCTTATCTCCACATCAAAAGGCAAATTCTTGAAATCCAATGTCTCTGCTGACATCACTGTTTAGGATCTGTTCAAGTCCAGTAAACAAACTTCTCAAATCAGGCTATTCTTGAACTCTGGTTTACTGAAATAGATTCCTTGACAGACACATATTTCCAAAATAGTTTCTTTTGTTAATCTGACAGAGTTTGAAATATCATTCCTTACCATATTGTCAATGATTAATTGGCCAATAAACTTGTCTAAATACATTTTCTTTTCTTTTATGATCATGTGTCAAACATACAAAAGTAATGTCTATCATTATATGATAACCTTTGATTGACAATATATCCCTTACTATAAAAGGACATGGATTTATGAGATTATATTAGCTGCTAAACCCATTGCTATGTAAAGAAAAGGACACCCACTCTTACCTTTAATCTCCTCCTTTGGGGTTTTCACTTGCTCATTTATTTTTATAGTTGCAGGAATTTTCCATTAATAGGCATTATCAATATACACTTCATTTATTCTAAGAAGTCACATCATAGAGGTATATTAATAATTTTTAAAGTACTCCAAGTTTTAAACTCATTATCATTTCCATTTACTGACATTAATATGATAGAGCATAATCTCATTTTCTTTAAAATGATCATTCCCTCGCTTTCATGAACCCTTATATTAAGTATATCATGATTATAGCTGAAAAATACTTTAGCTCCCAAGCCTGATAAATGAGGACAGTGAGTGGAAAGCTTTTTTTATTGATTCCAGTAGCTTTGAAACCTTATTGTGACCACAATTTTGCCATAATGAAATTAGAGCAATTTTCTTGAGCATCAGTATCTGAGCAAGTGTTCCTGTGAGCTTGCTCTCTGTGAATGACATTTTGATGAATTAGAAATAAAAGCCATGTTGGAAAAATTAAAATGTTAAATATACACAATACACTTTTTGGAAGTATAAGGTTACTTCATACATCATGGATAATACTTTCTCAACAAAGTTATAGCACTGCCTTTACTGAAACTTAAAATAGTAGACTAACATTTGCTGTTTGCATAAATACAGAATCACAGAATTGTTATGATGCAGAGTAAGACCATTTGGCCCATCATGACTACACATTGTTTCTATTTAACTAATTATCCAGTGCCCTCTTGAATGTCTCAATTGCACCTACTCCACTACACATTTAGGCATTGCATCCAGACACTAACTCCCCGACGTTTGAAAAAAAAATCTCACCTTGCATTTGCTTCTTCTACAACACACTTTAAAACTGTGCCCTTTGGTTCTTCATCCTTTTATGTGTGACAACAGATTTTCCTGACTCTCTCCAGACCCTTCATAACATCGATCCCTGGAGAGCTCCATTACGAACACCTGTGAAGCAAAAAAAACCTTCCCCTTGACTATTTCTCCCTCTTTCTTATCCCTCAGCCAAATTTGTATCAATTTTGCAACTGATCCCTTTTATTCCATCCCTATAACTTTCCTCAAGTCTGTTGAATGACACTGTATTGAAAGCCATTTGGAAATCCGTGTACACATAATAACATTCCCCTCATAAACTCTCCGAGTCACCACTTCAAATAAATTCAAGGAAGTTATTTGAAGTGATTTTCACTTACCAAAGTCATGCTGATTTTAGTGAATCAATTGACATTTTTCCACATGGTTATTAATTCCGTATTGAGAAATTGTTTAGATAAATTTCCCCACCACTGAAGTTAAACTAACGGGTCTGTAATTGCTGGGCCAATCTTCACAACCTTTTTTGAACAGGGTGCAATGTTTGCAGTTCTCCAATCATTTGGACCACCCTAAAGCCAAGCAAGATTATTATTAGTGTCTCCACAATTTCCACTCATATACTTCAATCCCTTTGCATGCAGCTTATCTGAGCCCATGTTTTATTAGCCATAAGTGCCAAGATCATATCCTTATCAATTTAAAATCCTTCCTGAGACTGAGTTTCTTTCTCTGTCACCATGACCTGGGCAGCATCAGCCTCATAGGGAAAGACAGATGCAAAGTGTTCATTTAATACCTCAGTCATGCCTTTTGCTTCCATATCAACTCTTATTCTCCTTTTACTCATGATGTACTTACAAAAGACTTTGGGATTGCCTTTAATGCTAGCTGCCAGTCTTTTTTTTCAAAATCCCTCTTTGAATCTCACATTTGTTTTATCACCTACCCTCTGAATGTCTGCATTCAGCTTGATTCTTAACACTATTTACTACCAGACACGTGTTATAAGCACATTTGCCTTCTTTAACTTAATTTATATCTCATTTGTCATCCAAGGAGCTCTGGATTTGTTTGCCCCATCTTTCCCCTTTGAAGGGGAAGCTATTTTTTTTTGTCAACCTATGGTTCCAGCCCTTCTGGACTAGTTCTGTTCTTTTTTAACCTATTTTCTCATCAACCTGTTCAGAAAAATGTTATTACACAAATGGGACCTGAACCCAGGCCTCCTAGCACCTGGAACACTATCTCCTGCCCCACTAAGGTCCACTCTCCCTGCCAGATGGGGACAGATCTGGCAGATGATTATTTTTCTCTGGACTCTGGTTAAAAACTAATAACACTTCCATTTCTTTAATGCTGTGTCACACTGCTGATATATTTAAAATCACGTAGCCCAATGTGTTCCTTTTCGAGTATAGCTTGTTGGTTTAAATGCTAATACTACAGCCACCCTGTATCAGGAGCAACTAACAAAAACAATGAAATCAGATAATCTTCACTTTTGAATTGAGGGAGAGGGATTGACTCAACTCCATCTCAAATAGTTCTTGGCCATTCCTCTTTAATTAATACCATGTTCATGAAAGCGGGCAGATATTGAACCTTTCATTAAAAGGCTTATTTGAAAAACGTAAAATTTTCATTAATTGAGACTTATTTCCTTTTTTTACTGAAAGCTAGTAGAGATCTGGATCAGAAAATGACACTGCTCCACAGCAGGAATATAAATCATTAAGTTGTACTTGAACTTGCGTAATTGCTGATGGGAGGGACAGGAAGAGAGAAGAGATTTCATGTTTTTGGTTGCTGTTTCTTCATTTTTCAAATAATAAATTTCTTCATAGTGCGTGAGTTTTCACGTTGTTCTATTGGTTTTGGGATTTAAACGTAATGGAAGATCAGAACGTCAAACATTTGATGTCCATTTCTTCCATAAAAATAGCATTCTGGACATACGGTCATCTATTTGTCACATAAATACAGCCTTTCAGCTAATTCTAATGGGAATATGTCTTATACAAAGTCCTATTCACTCTGTCTTTGAACTGGTGATAAATAATATTGTAGCAATAGATGATACATTTCATTATCTATGTGGCCATATTGTGTGTGTTTGAGTGCAACACTCAAACAGCTGAATTTTTGCTTTGGAGCCAGGAATTAGGAGTTGGGACTGCTTCTGGATTCCCAACTCCATCCCAAATGAATAGTCACGGATTGTATTGGTGACCTATCACTATTACCCCTACCTCCATCTACCTATCACACTGTCAGCTACCTTCCAGCTAGTCCCACCCCCTCTCCCATTTATCCCTCTAGCCCCTCAGCTTACAAGCCTCATTCCTGATGAAGGGCTCTTGCCCAAAACGTCGACTCTCCTGCTCCTCAGATGCTGCCTGACCTGCTGTGCTTTTCCAGCACCATACTCTCGACTCTGATCTCCGGCATCTGCAATCCTCACTGTCTCCTTAGATGTATGGGATTAGTGTAGTTTGATGTATATTAGTCGGCACAGACATGGTTGGTCTAAGAGCTTGTTTCCATGCCGCATGATTGTATAACTCCAGGACAGAACGAGGGGATGATAACCTAAGATTAGAGATGGAGGGTAGTTTTGAGAAGAAATACAACAAAGGTAAGTTTTTAACATGTTATGGGAAGAGAACCGGATCATAGCTGAATCACCTACAACCAGGCTTCTTAATTCATTAATGTGGCATAAGAACAATAACAAAAGGAATAATTTGCCAAGGAAGCAAACAATGAAAATACTCAGATTCAAAAGGTGAACTTCTTAATAAGACCATAAGACATAGGAGCAAAAAGTAGGCCGTTCAGCCCATTGAGTCTGCTCCACCATTCAATCATGGCTGATAAGTTTCTTAACCTCATTCTCTTGCTTTCTCCCATAACTCTTGATCCCCTTGTCAATCAAGAACCTGGCTATCTCAGTCTTAAATATACTCAATGACCTGGCTTCAATAGCCTTTTGTGGCAATGAATTCCATAGATTCACCAGTCTCTGGCTGAAGAAATTTCTCCTTATCTCCATTCTAAAAGGTCTTCCCTTTACTCTAAGGCTGTGCCCTTAGGTCCTATTCTATCCTATCAATGGAAACATCTTCCCAATATCCACACTATCCAGGCCATTCAGTGTTCTGTAAATTTCAATTAGATCCCCCTTCATCCTAAACTTCATTGAGTATAGACCCAGAGTCCTCAAATGTTCCTCATATGTTAAGCTTTTCATTCCTGGGATCATTCTCATGAACCTCCTGAACCCGCTCCCAGGCCAGTACATCTTCCCTGAGATATGGGGTCCTAAACTGCACACAATACTTCAAATGTGGTTTAACCAGAGTCTTATAGAATCTCAGAATTACACCCTCGCTTTAATATGCAAGTCCTCTCCAAAGAAATGCCAACATTGCATTTGCCTTCCTAACTACTGACTCAACCTGCAGGTTTACCTTGAGAGAAACCTGAACTAGAAAACCCAAGTTTCTTTGCACCTCAGACTTCTGAATTTGCTCCCCATTTAGAAAATCCTCCATGCCTCTATTCGTCCTAACAAAGTTCATGACCTCACACTTTCCTACATTGTACTCCATCTGCCACTTCTTTGTCCATTCTCCTAATCTGTCCAAATCATTCGACAGCCACTGCCTCCTCAATGCTACCTGCCCCTCTACTTATCTTTGTATTGTCTGCAAACCTCGTCAGAATACCCTCAGTTCCTTCATCTAGATTGTTAATGTATTAAGTGAAAAGTTGTGGTCCCAACACTGACTTTTGTACAACACCAGTTGTCACCAGCTGCCATCCTCAGAAAGACCCTTTCATCTCCCCTCTAATATTTGTAAAGTGAAAAAAACAGCATTTATCTAACAGTTTTCACAGTTACACAACTATTAAACATCTCAAAACACTTTTGTGGCATTAAAAAGGTGGCAGCTAATTTGTACTCAGTAAACCCATAATCTGCCATGTGTTAATGAACAGGTAATCTTTGAGATGTTGATAGAGGGAAAAATATCGGGGAGGACAATTGCAATAATGCCCCACTCTTTAAAATGGCACCATGGGATTTTGTACACTCATCTGAGCAGCCAGGTGGGGCCTTGGCTTAATACATTATCTGAAAGTGCAGTGCTCCCTCATACTGCAATGGAATCTCTGCTTTGGTTCTTATGATCAAGTCTTTGAGACCGAGCAAAGTCTCTGATTTCATTTCTAATTCACAGAGATGAACTTTGCGGTAGCTTCACCAGTCTACCCACTTGTGTGTTCTTCTCCCTTGAACAGATTGAGAATCTGAGCTCTTCACACTTTCTCTTCAACTCTGTTGGGCAAGGAAATAATAATCAAATAATCCCAGTTCACCAATCAGGTCATTTTCTCGGCATCCTGAATAGGGTCAACTCTATATAAAGTTGTCGCTTTATAAATACCTCTGCACTTTTGTTTCTTTGCATAATCATGTTTATTGCCTCTGCAGACAGCATCATTGATATAGTGTTATCTCAAAATAAAAGGTCTTGCTCATTTTGAAGAAGAATGCATGGTGAGTCTCCAGCCTAGAGGTTTGGTAATTCATATAATCTGTGGGATTGATGTAACTCTGCATTCAATTTGAATAGTGCTCATCATCCTGCCTACATGGTTCAAGTATCTGTAGAAGAATGGGCTAAATAAGATAAATAAATATAGTCCATAGACCTCTTCCCAACAAAATGTTGTATGAAGTCAGACGAGTACTGGAGGGGGTTGAGTGGTACAATAGCAGCTCCCAATGCAGTCGATCAGTCATCTAGAACAGTGATCATAGGCAGTTCCGGATCATAATAAGTCAATACATTGAGTGACATTAATATTTCTTTGATTGTTTCAAATGATCTATTGGATTTATTCTCAGCAAAAGTCTGATCTTGTTTCAGCAATTGACATAGTAGTTCATTCACATTGTCAAATCTTCTGCATCTGATTTGCCATCCCCATAAATCATCAAATCTCTGTGACAATTTGTGAGGGTGGAAATGGTTTAATCATTCTGTTTTTCTGAGGATCTGGTCTGATCATTGATCGATGTGCAACTGGAACTCAATAGTCAGTTATGAGAAGCCACATTTGTTATTGAGAGTAATTGTTATTGTAGATGCTGTGACATAGCTCTCTCTCTGGCATCAGATTCTAGATCCATGGATTAGGAGATCATCCACATGGTAAATTATTCCCTCCAAACTTCCAGGATACTTTCCCTCATCCATTTCAACCCATGTGGTTTAGAGTTGAGACCAATGGATAATATGTTAAAACAGTATATCCTAAAAGTGTATTAAAGGCTGTAAGTAATTTGTTTCCTTATCGAAAGATAATTGCCAAAATAAACTATTCTCATCTAGTTTACTGAAAATTGAGCTCTTTCCTAGTGTTGCTAAATTCTCCTCCGTAAGTGACTTCAGATGAAATTCCCTTTCTACAGTTTTGTTCAACTGTCTGAGATCTATACAGACACTTAGTGATCTATTTGATTTTGGTACTGGGACCAAACCTTAACATCAACTTGTAGGATTTGCTACAAGTGAGGTAACTTCTTGCTTTTTGTTGTTCAAAGGTTAGTGAGGAAATTTTCACATATAAACAAATACACATGCTTCGCCCCAGGACTTAAGCTAACATAAAAAGTGGTTTGAAGACTGCGGAAATTCATCTCTAAATTCCTTTGGCATCTCTTTGCTTCCCAAAACCTCCATTTTGTAAATTAACTGTAAATCTGTACAAGCTCATTTGTTTAAAAATAAACAACCCTGTCTCTAGTTATATACGAGGTTTCTGTGATTTGGCTCATTTTTACAATGAAGGATGGCTGACTTCTGCCCTAGGTCATTAAATTGTATGTTCCCTGGTCCATATTGCTTTAAACTTGATGGCTGAAGAATATCGTGTTCCCTGATTCAGCCCTGAAAAAACACTGAAAAAAATCTCCAGCTCGAATATTTAGTTGAGAGCATGCTTTCGGTGTATCAACTAAAATTTCAGCACTCTAACAACCTCATGTTGATGCTTTTGTCAAGGAATGGGATCTCTATTGTCGACTGCTCGGAGTTTGCTAACATTTGTGTGTTTCTCTTTTGCTTCTGAAAGGTAAGATTTCTGGGGTAATATTCTGTTTTAAAGTGACCCACCTATTTACAAGAATGGAACTCTGCAGTTTGGTGGGACTATCTTCCCCTCAAAACGACATATCTTGCTCCAGAGCTTAACAAGCTGAATGGGTCAGTCGATCTCGGCCAAGCAGACTCTGTCATCTTGAATTCCCGTATAGTTCTGCTTCCTAATGTCTGCTTGCCTTCTCAACATTCAATGATATTAAGTCATGTCTCGACGGCAAATAAATCCAACAATATTTCATGAAAACGCCCCCAAAATGACTTGGTGTCCAAAGAATTCTTTCTTTAATTTTGCATATTCACAACATTTTGCCCACTGGTGTAAATCATCAATAACATTCTCTACCAGTCACATGGTCCGTTTATTAAACTTCACCCACTCAATGATGATGTTGCTCCTGAGACTGAGGTTAACATCAAATGTTTTAATTGCTTTCATCATAGGCAGCTGATTCCTCGCCAATCCATTGTCTGACCAGGAAAGTCTGCACAACCTCCCAGTGTGCCCAAGGGAGTATGAACCTGCTCCATATTAGGCTTTGTAGCTGGTTCCAATACAGCACAATACCATGTGAACCTGTGACACCAGTGTAATCCCTGTTCAGGCTGGTTCGGGTCTACAGCTTGTTTGAAGTACTCTGGTAATGGCAGTGACTTTTCCATTTCTTTTCTTCCTTGTTGTTGCTCGCCGCAAACCAATCACAAGCTGTTCGGCTTTCCCGTCTTCTATCTAAGCAATGGTCCAGTGGTATAATTGCTGGACTGCAAATCCAGAGACCCCAGGTAATGTTCTGGGGGCCCACATTCGAATCTTACTATGGCAGATAGTGTAATTTGAACTCAGTAAAATCTGGAAGTCAGAGTCAGATTGGTGATCATGAATTCACAGTTGATTGTTGGAAAAACCCATCTGGTTCACTAATGTCCTTCAGGGAAGGAAACTACTGTCCTTCTTTGATCTGCCTACATGTGACTCCAGCTCAACAGCAATGTGGTTGACTCTTCATTGCTCTCTGGGCAACTAAGGATTGGTAGTAAATGCTGGCTTGTGCAGCAACACCCTCATCTCATGAATGAATGAAAAAGATCATCTGCTGCCTTTATCTTCTATTCCATTATGGTTGCAGCTGGAGGGAGTTGTCAAATATTAAAGGCGGCTTTTGACATTCACAGACATTATCTTTTATTTAAACATGGTAAATTCTATCCATATACAGGTCAACGCTTCATCTCTGCCTTGAGTTTGC
Source organism: Chiloscyllium plagiosum (assembly GCF_004010195.1). Lineage (NCBI taxonomy): Eukaryota > Metazoa > Chordata > Chondrichthyes > Orectolobiformes > Hemiscylliidae > Chiloscyllium > Chiloscyllium plagiosum. The sequence goes on along the minus strand of NC_057732.1, from coordinate 22,221,798 downwards.
CTGAGAGAACTAACTCCTATTGGATTTGAGAGCTTATATCACTTTCCAATGATGATATGGACTGTTTTATTTACATATTCATATTAATTCTTTACACTGCAAAGTCTAGAATTCACACCAATTCTTTTAGTAAACTTTACCTATTTCTGCACCAAAACTGAGTCAACTTTTGAAATGATAAATAATATTTCCCTTTAGATTTCTTTCATTTCAGAATGCACTTTGGGAGATGGTGCTGCTGTCAAGAATTTGATTTTGTCTGTCCTGTTGCTTCCTGATGACATTTAGAGTGAATGATTGGTGATCTTGACATTCACAATGTTTAATATACTGACTATTATCTAAAAGCAAAGACTGTAACTAGGCATTCTGCACTTTATATATTAAGGCAACTTTTCACATCAAAACATTTTAGTTGTCAGAGATGTACATCATGGAAACAGACCCTTTGGTCCAACTCATTTATGCCAACCAGATATCCTAAACTAATCTAGTCCCACTTGCCAGCATTCAGCCTATATCTCTCTAAACCAAAAAATATTCATATCCCATCCAGATGTCTTTTAAATGTTGTAATTGTACCAACCTCCACCACTTCCTCTGTCAGTTCATTACATACACACACCACCCTCTGCGTGAAAATGTTGCTCCTTATGTCCCTTTAAATCTTTCCCCTCTCACCTTAAACCAATGCCCTCTAGTTTTGGACTCCTCTACCTTGGGAAAAAGGCCTTGACTGTTCACCCTATCAATGCCCCTCATGATTTTATAAACCTCTATTTTTCTTTAAGAATTAGAATCCCCACAGTATGGAAATAGGCCCTTTGGCTCAACAAGTCCTCACTGACCCTCCAAAGAGTAACCCACCCTAATAACCTACACTATGGGGCAATTTAGCATGGCCAATTCACTTAATTTGCATATCTTTGGATTGTGGGAGAAAACCCACACACAGGGAGAATGTGCAGACCCCACACAGACAGTCGCCTGAGGCTGGAATCGAACAAAGGTCCCTGGCGCTGTGAGGTAGTAGTGCTAACCACTGAGCCACCATGTCGCCCCTCAGCCTTCGACCTTCCAGAGAGAATCCAGAAATGTATAAAAATGACTCAAATGATACAGCAAAGTGTTAACAATGTTAACAGATTATTTGAATAAATAAATTATATTCCTTTGACATATTTCCCTTACTATATTTTTTAGTCCTTTTAGGAGGCAATTTATGTAATCATATGCATTGTAAGAAATACAAAACTGAAACTAAGTAAAAAGGACTGGTTAGCTCCTTCTTAAATAGAGAATCATGAGATGACCACAACTTTATGACGTTTTAGTCTACAAGTCAGTCATGTGATTTAATAGAACCAAATAATCAGGGTGTACAGTGAATACAACTAAAGAAGAACCAAGTGTAATAATTGGACTCAGAAGTGGGATATGTTAAAATAAGAGATTGATTAAACAGGTGGGAGTTAGATTCTGGAAGTGACAAAAGCAAGTATCAGAAACTGAGAGGATTTAGACAAAATCAGAAATCATGAGGCAATGGAGATTAAGTACAGATAGTGATATCATTGTAGTTCGCATGTGTTGCTGTCCCATAGAACATCAAGACAGAGACTGTTAGATCAGATTAAAGTCAAACTATTAAATTAAAATACTTCCTAACATCTCTGAACAAATTCATTAGAAAATAGTTTAAATTTTAAAAAAACTTCTTCATTTATCAGTAAATTAAAGTAAATATGGATTTAAAATGCTGCATAACAATGTAGGATCCTGTCACTGTCATTTTGCCAACACCTAAAGAAATTGTGCAATTAACTGCTGCACAAACAAACCTATACATTTTGAGTCAGTGGAAATATGATCTACTTTTATACTGGAGGTGATTTCCCACAAATTCACCACAGATGTCACCAGCCTTGCCTGTGTCAGCAGTTTTCACAACATAAATGGCACGGTTATATCGTGGAGAATGTGCAATCTGTTCATGCTCTTTTCCCAGCTTCGAATTGCTACTTTTCAGTTAAACTGAATTGAATCAACATGAGGCAATCTAAATGAAGTTGATTCAACGTTGCCTCTATCTCTGCCTGCCAAACATTGTTGTATGATGGAATGTACTCATCAGCAACTCATCAGCACATTTAAGATTAAAGGTTTTTGTACACCATACGGAACCTTGGATTCCACTTCTGGCAGGTCACACCAGCACTATAGCAGATGCTTCCTTTGTGCAATTTTCCTGTTTAGGGACGGACTGTAAATGAGACTAACAAGAGCACCTGCTCATATACCTTACTCCAGCTGCTGATTTCCAATCTTTTCTTCTTTCTTTATTTTCCAAATTACCACAGCATTTTGCACAGTGAATATACACGTTGACCAATATTCCACATGTTGTAATGAATATAAGAGAATACACTTAGAATTTCCACTCAGACTGTGTTGATTGATTATTGCTTTTCAGGATCCAATGAAGAGAACCAGAAAGCAACCAGTTGCCAACTGCACTGAATAAACTCGGCGCACAGGTAATAACAACTGCAATTGAAATGGCATTAAAATTTAGTAGAAAGTAATTAATTAAAATAGTTTAAATTATGCTGAAAACCAAACAGTTTAATTTTCAGAACTTAAAATTAGAGTAAATCTATTGTAACTGTGTTCTGCTTTGAAATAGTAATATGAAAATAATGTAAAAGGTCATAATTCTGTTGCTAACTAGTGAGATATATTTGAAACAGTCATAATTAGTTATAATGCATTAAATGGCAGACTTTATTTTGTACTTTGTTGATGCTTAAAAATAAAAGAACAAAGGGACACCCAAGAACTCCAAACTTCCTGTTATCTGGCATGCTCTTTAAATGAAGATTGACCATGTAGCTGTAAAATCTGTTATATTTAATCACCGTTGACTGGAATCACATGGCCAAACAGATACAAGATCTTCTTCTGCAGATTGCCCATGATTTTGTTGCAAATATAGATCTTTTTGGAAGCTTTAAGTATCTTGACAAATTGCTATTTATTTGTACAAAGGCATTTGAAACAATCCCAAACAATAACTTGCCCATTAGCCTCTCCTCAACGGCTATTAGAGTAATGAGACTTTTGGGGAAAAGTTTGAGAATCATATCAAATATGCTACTAGTACTCAGCACAGACTCAGTAGCAGAAGATTCTAACTGACGAGTTACCTTCAGGAGGTAATATTCTGAAAGTAAGGTCTGGAAAAGGACAAGAAATTGCTTGACAGATCAGGAAAGGAAAAGATACTTCTGAAAAAAAACCTATGATGTAGAGGTGCTGGTGTTGGACCAGGGTGGAGAAGATTACACCAGTTATAGTCCAACAGATTCATTTGAAATCACAAGCTTTCAGAGTGCTACTCCTTTGTAAGGTCAAAACTAGGGGCAGCACGGTGGCACTGTGGCACAGTGGTTAGCACTGCTGCCTCACAGCACCAGGGTCCCAGGTTCAATTCCAGCCTTAGTTGACTGTCTGTGTGGAGTTTGCACGTTCTCCCCGTGTCTGCGTGGGGTTCCTCCAGGTGCTCCGGTTTCCTCTCACAGCCCAAAGACGTGCAGGTCAGATGAATTGGCCAAACTAAATTGCCCATGCTAAATTGTCCATAATGTTATGTATATTAGTCAGAAGGAAATGGGTCTGGGTACTCTTTGGTGGGTCGGTGTGGACTGTTTCCACACTGTAGAGAATCTAATCGAAATACTGACACTGGAATGATGAAAGGGATAGCCCAGATATCAATACTGGCATATCCTGGTCCCAATTTACAATGATGGCACAGATTCTAAAGTCAAACATGCATTGGTTAATTTTGCAGAAAATTATTTCAATTATAGTACCTAGTGATGGTCATGGAGGATAAAAAGAAGCTGTGGAAACATCTGCAGAAAAAAAATGGTTTTAAGGAAGGAAATTGCCTGGCAGAAGCAAACTCTGAATATGGGATCTCTGTGCTTGAGCAGATAGACATGAGTCAAATCTAAACTGGAAATTTGTGTCTGACTTAAATTAGACCAATGCATTGTGAATGGCTTTGGCACATCCCTAAACATTGGCTTGGAAAAGCTGACACCGGGGTATTGTCTCGGTGACACCAGTAGTAAGTCATGGGTAGGAGAGGGTATTTGTTGGCGTGATTTATGGTAAGTGGTAATCGTTTTATCTGTGAAGTCGGACATTTGTGCTACTTCTGGCTCTCAATCAAGGATTTTAATAAAATATTTTTTAAAGTTGGTTATGATGCTTTTCAATAGGAGATCAAACACAGGTTCAGTGAGTGTTATGCAGAACACCTGCAGTCATTTTGCAGCATTTAGTCGCTGTCATTTTAATTCTCCACCAAACATCCACCCTGATCCTGCTGTCCTCAGCCTGCTACACTGTCTCAATATAATCCCAGCAACATCATCTCATTTTCAACTGAGAACCTTACAGCCTTCCAGATTTAACATTGAGTTCAAAAATTTCATTCCATAAACTCTTCACCTATTGAGTTTCTCTTTGTCTTTGCTGGTTTCTGTTTACTCCCTTATTTCTCTTTTTTGATTCTGTGATTGGATGGCAGCTGTTCACATTTCCGCTCGACACATCTTTTTTTGTTTCTTTGTTTTCACATTCTCACTCTCTTTGGCCTTGCACCATGCAATGTTTGTCATTTAATCTCTCCTGCATAGAGCTGTCCCTTTGTCCTTTTCTACACTTGCCTGCCTTTCACTTGTTTAAAATATATTATAATTCTAATCCTTTCCAGCTCTGATGAAAGGTCATTGAACTGAAATGTTACCTGCGTTTCACTTTAAACAGAGACTATTTAATTAGGTATTGTAGAATTTTCTGTTTTTTTTATTTTAACTTTAAATGTGAACTGACTGCACGGCCAGGGGCATAGGTTTAGAACATAGAACATAGAAGAATACAGCGCAGTACAGGCCCTTCGGCCCTCGATGTTGTGCCGATCCAAGCCCACCTAACCTACACTAGCCCACTATCCTCCATATGCCTATCCAATGCCCGCTTAAATGCCCATAATGAGGGAGAGTCCACCACTGCTACTGACAGGGCATTCCATGAACTCACGACTCGCTGAGTAAAGAACCTACCCCTAACATCTGTCCTATACCTACCATCCCTTAATTTAAAGCTATGCCCCCTCGTAATAGCTGACTCCATACGTGGAAAAACATTCTCACTGTCGACCCTATCTAAACCCCTAATCATCTTATACACCTCTATCAAGTCACCCCTAAACCTTCTTTTCTCCAATGAAAACAACCCCAAGTGCCTCAGCCTTTCCTCATACAATCTTCCTACCATACCAGGCAACATCCTAGTAAA
>NC_057732.1:22205258-22213325 GCF_004010195.1 Chiloscyllium plagiosum | reverse complement strand
CCCCTGGTAAGTCCCCCCCCCACAAGTATCCAAAACGGTATACTTGTTCTTGAGGGGAACGGCCGCAGGGGGTCCCTGCACTGGCTGCTTCCTCCCAGTCCCCCTCACTGTCACCCATCTATCTGCCATCTTTGAAGTTACTACTTCCCTAAAGCTCCGATCTATGACCCCCTCTGCCTCTTGAATGATCTTAAGTTCATCCAACTCCAGCCCCAGTTCCCTAACACGGTCTTGGAGGAGCTGGAGATGGGTGCACTTCCTGCAAGTGTAATCAGCAGGGACATCCATGGCATCCCTCACCTCAAACATGTTGCAAGAGGAACATTGCACTGCCTTCACTGCCATCCCTCTGAAAGTAACCTTTCTTTTAAAAAAAAAACTGGGTCTAAAGAATACAACAAGCAAAATGCAACACTTACCTACTTACCACAATGTGTCTTATTATTTAGGTTAGAGGAGGAGGGCGGGTGGGAGACACTACCTCTGTAGTGCCTCGGGTTCTTCTCCTGCGCGCTTTTAAAGGGAAAAAAAAACCTACCCGGCTGCCCCTCTGGTCTTCATCACTTCCCCATGCTGCTCCCGCTCTTTCTGTGAAGAGAAAAAAAACACCGCTGCCCGCTACCGGTAAGTAATTTTAAAACAAACTGTCTTACCTTAGCTGCTGCTCGCACTCAAAGTTTAACTCAGTGAAAGAAATTATATCTGCTAGATTTTGAGATGATGTCTTATCAACATATGAACTTATAATAAAGGCAAGAACTAGTCAAAATAGCTGGATTAATTGAGAGGCCAGTTTTTTTTAACGATATAAACTAAAATCAACAAATAGCCTTCTTCATCTCTACCTATGTCATTACTTGATGTTTGCAGGAGAACATAGCAACATGCAGAGTTCAGTTAAAACCAAACCAATACCTGAAATAAAGATAATAGCACCTGCCACTCGCTGTTTAAAATCCCATAAAGAGCCCCCAGTCTGTTATGGGCTAGGCCAGACCACTCAAAATATTCTTCAACAGGCAGCCCAGACCTTCGCGAAGTGTACAGTGACAATTACCTGGAGTAAGTTAGCTAGGTTGACTACCAGGTTTTAAAACTGACAAAAATTTATTCATAAAATTACAGAATGAAACACAAAGAACAGAACAAAGAATATCTACAGAACCCAGTCTATCCAAACTAGACTTATTTATGCAGTTCTGAACGTACACAACAGTCGCAATACACAAACCCCTTAAACATAGAGTAAAATTGAAACAGAGGTTTACAGGTCGAAGTTAGAAGGGCAGAAGGAGAGAGAGAGTTCAGCAGCCTTTCTTCACACACTCCACTGCTGAACTTTCTCAGACTTAACTTTAGCTTTCAGAACTGACCACTCTCCTTTGATTACACAGGTCACTTCTAAAACATGGCCACTTGGCCTGAAGTCCCATCTGTTTACATGTAAACAAAAGGCCACTCAAAATCCTTTGTCATCTCTGTATCAAACTAGTCACCTTGGAGCTGGGAGCTGCTTTATGACCCTCTGAAAAAAAAAGGACACAGTATTCTTGCGAAAAGGAACAGCTTTTGGAGATTGATGTTTCATTTTTTTAAAGGGGCACCTCGCCCCTTAAAAATGATAGTAATAACTCTTCCAGGTTATTTTAATTTTCTTGTGGAAGATAACTCAATAATTTGACCCAATTTTTGACAACTTCCTCATTGTCCAATTTGTTTTGAGGTATGTCCAATTCAGAATCCTCTGAATTTGGTTCTTCCTTCTGTGCTGTAATCATCAACACCTTCTCCTCTGGCTTTCTTTCCTTGTCAAAATACCTTTTGACCATATTCACATGACACACTCTGTGAGATTTCTTCCTGTCTGGAGTCCTTATCATGTAGTTCACCTCACTCAATTTTTGCTTGATTTGACAAGGTCCACTAAATCTCGCTTTTAAAGGCTCACCTGTTACTGGAAGTGACTCCAATATCTTATCCCCAATTGTAAAATTGGAATTTATGATTTCTTATCCAATTCCTGTTTCATTGTGTGCTGCGATACTTTTAAATGCTGTCTAGCCAGCTACCCGGCTTTATTTAATCAAATCTAAACTTTGACACATAGTCCAAATGGGTGGTCTCTGAATTCCAACTTATTAATTTCTCCTTAATCTTCACTAAGATCTACCTTTCCCTTTCCACATGAGGATGTCTCTTTGCCCCAGTTTCTATCCCTCATGGCCTGAAATTGACTCTGGAAGCCCAACCGTGTTTTATGGACAAGCTTATAATCATCAGCCACTTCAGCTGCTAACTTTCGTTTTAACTCTCTACTCTGCCACATGAGTTTGCACTACTTCAGGCAGGGAATGTTTGAATTCCTCCAAAATAATTATCTCTTTAAGGGCGTCATAGGGTTGCTCGATTTTCAAAGCTCTTATTCATCTATCAAAATTATTCTGTTTGATATAGGTTTGACCAGCTCTCTGCTTAGATTCCTGAAACATTGTAGCCTTCTGGTACAAGCTCATAAGCACTTAAAATGGCTTTTTTCACCTCCTTATACTCCCCAGATACGTCCGCTGATAGTGATGCAAATATCTCACTAGTCCTTCCTACAAGTTTTGTTTGGATCAACAAAACCCACATTGCCACTGGCCACTGCATTTGTTTAGCAATCTTTTCAAATGAGATGAAAAAGGTTTCCACGTCCTTCTCATTAAATTTAGGCAATGATCGAACGTACTTAAACGGTTTCTCACTAGGCTTCTGACTGCCAGGGTCAAGAATATACCAGTCTCAGATTGATCTCTTTCCTCACTAACTCCCTGGGTCCCACTCCCCCACCTTACTAGTTTAAATTCTCCCAAGCAGTTCTAGCAAATCTCCCTGCCAGTATATTAGACCCCTTCCAATTTAGGTGCAATCCGTCCTTCTTGTACAGGTCACTTTTGCCCCAAAAGAGATTCCAATTATCCAAAAATGTGAATCCTTCTCCCATACACCAGCTCCTCAGCCATGCATTCATCTGCTCTATCCTCCTATTCCTGCCCTTACTAGCTCATAGCACCGGGAGTAATCCACATATTACTACTCTCAAGGACCTCCTTTTTAAATTCCTGCCTAACTCTCTGTAAACTCCCTTCAGAATCTCAACCTTTTCCCTTCCTATGTCGTTGGTTCAATGTGGACAATGACCTCTTGCTGGCCCATCTCCCCCATGAGAACATTCTGCACCCTCTCTGAGACATCCTTGATCCTGGCACCAGGGAAGGAACACACCATTCTGCTTTTTCTCTGCTGGCCACAGAAGCATCTGTCTATACCTCAGTCTCGAGAATCCCCTAACACAATTGATCTCTTGGAACCTGATGTACCCCTCGTTGCATTAGAGCCAGTCTCAATACCAGAAACTTGGCTGTTCGTGCTATGTTCCCCTGAGAATCCATCACCCACTTTTTTTCCAAATCAGCATACCTGTTTGAAATGGGGATAACCACAAAAGACTCCTGCACTAGTTGCCTACCTCTCTTACCTTTCCTGGAGTTAACCAATCTATGTGTCTGTATCTGAGACTTTTCCCCCTTCCTGTAACTGCCATCCATCACATACTGTTGCTGTTGCAAATTCCTCATTGCTTCCAACTGTCTCTCCAACTGATCCATTCTGTCTGATAAGATTCGCAACCAACAGCGTTTATTGCAGATATAATTCGCAGTAATCCTTAAACTCTCTTTAAACTCCCACATCTGACAAGAAGCACATATCAATCTACTAAAGGCCATTTTTGCTCTTTCACAGTCTACAGACCTAGAAAATAACATTGTCTTATTCCTCTACAAAACACTGCCCCAGGTTAAATTAATAGTTATGGCTTATATTTAAGTTTAGTCAAGAGACATATCTCAAAAAACATGATCAAGAAAGAACCCACTCTACTCACTACTGCAGACTTTCTGTAGGCCACACTTAAAACAATTCACTTATCTGATTCTGAGCTGTGAACTTTGCCAAACAGTTCCTCCAAGATCAGTTGTGAATTTCCGATGTCCATTGATAAATGAATTTAAACAGCAAGGGCAGTAACTGTGCAGGTGCACTGTGGTGTCAGTTTCTTTCTCTCTCTCTCTCTCTGCTGCACTGACCTCACCATGTGCTTACTTTGTCTGTTCTTCTGCCTTTTAAAACTGCTTTTGTTTTGACTTTATTTTTCCAAAGTTCTAAAACAATGCAAAAACATATAAAAGAGTAATTGCTGCTCCTGGAATTCGAGGAAATCACCTCCAGCACCTAAAATACTTCAAAAAAGGAGCAGCTGTTACACCCAGAAATTTTTCCTGTCCTCTACATAAAAGTGGATAAATCCCCAGGACCTGATTAGGTATACCCGAGAACTCTGTGGGAAGCTAGAGAAATGATTGCTGAGCCTCTTGCTGAGATATTTGTATCATCGATAGTCACAGGTGAAATGCCGGAAGACTGGAGGTTGGCTAACGTGGTGCCACTGTTTAAGAAGGGTGGTAAGGACAAGCCAGGGAACTATAGACCAGTTAGCCTGAACTCGGTGGTGGGCAAGTTGTTGGAGGGAATTCTGAGGGACAGGATGTACATGTATTTGGAAAGGCAAGGACTGATTAGGGATAGTCAGCATGGTTTTGTGCATGGGAAATCATGTCTCACAAACTTGATTGAGTTTTTTGAAGAAGTAACAAAGAAGATTGATGAGGGCAGAGCAGTAGATGTGATCTATATGGACTTCAGTAAGGCGTTCGACAAGGTTCCCCATGGGAGACTGGTTAGCAAGGTTAGGTCTCATGGAATACAGGGAGAACTAGCCATTTGGATACAGAACTGGCTCAAAGGTAGAAGACAGAGGGTGGTGGTGGAGGGTTGGTTTTCAGACTGGAGGCCTGTGACCAGTGGAGTGCCACAAGGGTCGGTGCTGGGTCCTCTACTTCATTTCCATAAATGATTTGAATGTGAACATAAGAGGTACAGTTAGTAAGTTTGCAGATGACACCAAAATTGGACGTGTAGTGGATAGCGAAGAAGGTGACCTCAGATAACAACAGGATCTTGACCAGATGAGCCAAAAGGGCTGAAAAGTGGCAGATGGAGTTTAATTCAGATAAATGCGAGGTGCTGCATTTTGGGAAAACAAATCTTAACAGGACTTATACACTTAGTGGAAAAGTCCTAGGGACTGTTGCTGAACAAAGAGACCTTGGAGTACAGGTTCATAGCTCCTTGATAGTGGAGTCACAGGTACATAGGATAGTGAAGAAGGCTTCTGGTATGCTTTCTTTTATTGGTCAGAGTATTGAGTACAGGAGTTGGGAGGTCATGTTGTGGCTGTACAGGACATTGGTTAGGTCACTGTTGGAATATTGGTCTCCTTCCTATCAGAAATACGTTGTGAAACTTGAAAGGGTTCAGAAAAGATTTACAAGGATGTTGCCAGGGTTGGACGATTTGAGCTATAGGGAGAGGTTGAACAGGCTGGGGCTGTTTTCCCTGGAATGTCGGAGGCTAAGGGGTGACCTTATAGAGGTTTACAAAATTATGAGGGGCATGAATAGCATAAATAGACAAAGTCTTTTCCCTGGGGTCGGGGAGTCCAGAACTAGAGGGCATAGGTTTAAGGTGAGAGGGGAAAGGTAAAAAAGAGACCAAAGGGAAAACCTTTTCAAGAAGAGGGTGGTATGTGTATGCAATGAGCTGCCAGAGGAAGTAGTGGAGGCTGGTACATTTAAGAGGCATTTGGATGGGTATATGAATAGGAAGGGTTTGGAAGGTTATGAGCTAGGTGCTGGCAGGTGGGACTAGATTGGATTGGAATATCTGGTCAGCATGGACGGGTTGGAATGAAAGGTCTGTTTCCATGCTGTACATCTCTATGACTCTATGAGTGTGGCAGTGGAAAAACACAGCAGGTAGGCAGCATTCAAGGAGCAGGATATTTCGGGCAAAAGCCCTTCATTAGGAATGAGGCTATGAGCCAAGGGTGTGATGAGATAAATGGGAGGGGTGGTGTGGCTGGGGGGAAGGTGGTTGAGAGTGCAAGAGGTAGAGGGAGGTGGGGGTAATAGTGATAGGTTGGAGATGAGGATGGAGCAGATAGGTGGGAATGCAGATGGACAGGTAGGTCATGAGGGTGGTGCCGAATTGGAAGGTTGAAACTGGGATAAGGTGAGGGGTGGTGAAATGAGGAAAATGGCCAAATCCACATTGATGCTGTGGGGTTGGAGAGTCCTGAGGCGAAAGATAAGACATTCTTCCTCCAGGCGTTGGGTGGTTAGGGAGGGGCAATGGCAGAGGCCCAGGACCTGCATATCCTTGGCAGAGTGGGAGGGGGAGTTGAAGTGTTCAGCCACGGGGTGATGGGGTTGGTTGGTGCAGGTGTCCCAGAGATGTTCTCTGAAGTACTCTGCAAATAGGTGTCCTGTCTCCCCAATTTAGAGGAGACTGCATCCGGAGCAATGGATACAGTAAATAATATGTGTGGAAGTGCAGGTAAAACTTTGATTGATGTGGAAGGCTCCTTTGGCGCTCTTGGACGGAGGTGAGCAGAGAGGTGTGGGAGCAGGTTTTGCAATTCCTGCGGTGGCAGGCAATGTGCCATGAGGGGAGGGTAAGTTGGTGGGTGGCATGGACCTGATGAGGGAGTTGCAGAGGGAATAGTATTTACGGAAAGCGGATAGTGGTGGGGAGGGAAATATATCTCTGGTGATGGGGTCCATTTGATGTGGCGGAAATGGCAGAGGATGATGCGATGTATGCAAAGGTTGAGAGGGTGGATTGTGAGGACCGGGGGGGTTCTGTCCTTATTGCAGTTTTAGGGTGGAGTTCGAGGGCTGAGGTGCAGGAAGTGTATGAGATGTGCTGGAGGGCATCATTGATCACGTGGGATGGGAAATTGCGGTCTTTAAAGAGAGAGGGCATCTGATGTGTTCTGTCATGGAACTGGTCCTTCTGGGAGCAGATGTGACAGAGGCGGAGGAATTGGAAATGAGGGATAGCATTTTTAAAGGAGGTAGGTAGCTGGTGGGAGTCGATGGATTTGTCGAAGATATCAGTGTTGAGAGTGTTCTGACTACCAGGGGTTTGCTCATCCTCACTCTGTTCCTCACTAAGCCTCCCTTCAGCCTTTATCTCCAGCTTTTTAAGCTGACTTTCCTTTTTAAGTGTCAGTTTTTGAAGTCAAACGTTCCCTCTTTTTCCCTATCCTCTGCTGCTCTCTCTTTTTCTTTCTTATCTGCTACTCTGTCTTTTTCCGTCTCATCTGCGTTTAAGTGAAATTCAAACTGCTTCATTTCTGCTGCCCTTTTCTTATCTCTGCCTCTAATTCAAGCGGCTTTATTTGCAATTGAATTTTTGCCCTCTCTGTAGATTCTAATGACGTTTCCAGCAAATTTAAATGCTGAACTACTGCTGTAATTATCTCTCCTTTCCTCACAGCAGGAGCCAGCTCCAGCCTCAGCTTGTCTGCTAATTCCTGGGTCTTCTTCACCTTTTGCAAAACTTCCAAAGTCACCGCATCCACTTCCAGAAAACTTTAGGAGATAACCGTTACTATCCCAAGCTTTGTCCACCCAACCAAACCAATACCTGAAATAAAGATAATAGCACCTACCACTCATAGAGTCAGAGAGATGTACAGCATGGAAAGAGACCCTTTGGTTCAACACTTCCATGCTGACCAGATATCCCAACCCAATCTAGTCCCACCTGCCAGCATCTTTACTATTCGTATACCCATCCAAATGCCTCTTAAATGTTGCAATTGTACCAGCCTCCACCACTTCCTCTGGCAGCTCATTCCATACAAATACCACTCTCTGCGTGAAAAGGTTGCTCCTTAGGTCTCTTTTATACCTTTCCCCTCTCACCTTAAATCTATGCCCTCTAGTTCTGGACTCCCTGACCCCAGGGAAAAGACTTTGTCTATTTATGCTATCCATGCCCCTCATAATTTTGTAAACCTCTATAAGGTCACCCCTCAGCCTCCAAAGCTCCAGGGAAAACAGCCCCAGCCTGTTCAGCCTCTGCCTATAGCTCAAATCCTCCAACCCTGGCAACATCCTT
>NC_057732.1:22194982-22203745 GCF_004010195.1 Chiloscyllium plagiosum | reverse complement strand
CTCCACACAAAGGCTGCCTTGCTGATCTTTGAGGGGCCCTATTCTCTCCCTAGTAATCCTTTTGTCCTTAATATATTTGTAAAAGCCCTTTGGATTCTCCTTAATTCTATTTGCCAAAACTATGTCATGTCCCCTTTTTGCCCGGCTCATTTCCCTCTTAAGTATACTCTTACTTTATTCTCTTCTAAGGATTCACTTGATCTATCTTGTTTATATCTGACATATGCTTCCTTCTTTTTCTTAACCAAACCCTCAATTTCTTTAGTCATCCAGCATTCCCTATAGTTACCAGCCTTCCCTTTCACCCTGATAGGAATATACTTTCTCTGGATTCTTGTTATCTCATTTCTGAAGGCTTCCCATTTTCCAGCCGTCCCTTTACCTGCGAACATCTGCCTCCAATCAGCTTTCAAAAGTTCTTGCCTAATACCATCAAAGTTGGCCTTTCTCCAATTTCGAACTTCAACTTTTAGATCTGGTCTATCCTTTTCCATCGCTGTTTTAAAACGAATAGAATTATGGTCGCTGGCCCCAAAGTGCTCCCCCACTGACACCTCAGTCACCTGCCCTGCCTTATTTCCCAAGAGTAGGTCAACACTGTTTAAAATCCCACAAAGAGCCCCCAGTCTGTTATGGACTAGACCAGACCACTCAAACAATTCTTCAACGGCAGCCCAGACCCATAACTTCATGAAGTGTACAATGACAATTACCTGGAGTAAGTTAGCTAGGTTGACTACCAGGTTTTAAAACTGGCAAAAATGTATTCACAAAATTACAAGAATGAAACACAAAGAACAGAACAAAGGATATCTACAGAACCCAGTCTATCCAAACTAGACTTATTTATGCAATTCTGAACGTACACAACGGTCCCAATACACAAACCTCTTAAACATAGAGTAAAACAGAAACAGAGACTTACAGGTCGAAGTTAGAAGGGCAGAAGAAGAGAGAGTTAAGCAGCCTTTCTTCACACAGTCCACTGCTGAACTTTCTCAAACTTTACTTCAGCTTTCAGAACTGACCACTCCCCTTTCATTATGCAGGTCACTTCTAAAACATGGCCACTTTGGCCTGAAGTCTCATCTGTTCACATAGAAACAAAAGTCCTCTCAAAATCCTTTGTCATCTCTGTACCAAACTAGTCACCTTAGAGCCAGAAGCTGGTAGGAGGGTAGAAGCATGAGAGCCTCTGTGTTGAACATTACACTTGAGGCTTTTCGACTTGCTTGGATGTGACTGACAGCTTCAGGGTGGATGAGCCAGCCGACCGTGACACTATGGTACAGGAAGACATTCAAAAGGAGAGTTAAAAGATAAATAGTGTTATTCAGCTACGTTGCCTGTAATGTTCATGTCCTGCCAAGAAATTTAGAGAGAATATTGGTGATATGGGACAGCATTGGTAGGAGAATTCATACCATTCTCTGCAGCAAAGATTGAGAGTCCAAGCAGCTATGTTACCTGCCTAGTATCAGGGTTGAGGGCAGCTGCTCAGAGCTGAAGAAGAATCAACAGTGAGAGGAGCTGCATTCGGCAGCTGTGGCCATGTAGTAGAAACAACATAGGCAAGGTAAAGAAGATGGTTCTCCATATGCACCATGAGTAGCTAGAAGCTGAATTAAGAAACAGAACTTCAAAATTCATAATCTCAGCATTATTACCTGAGCCACATGCAGACTAGAATAGGGCAAATCAGATTAAAGAGATGAAGGAACAATAAAAATGGTGGCTACAATCTTCACATTGAGATCTGCCATGAGCTTATTAAATAGTACAGCAGGCTCAAAGGACTGAATGGCTTTATCCTGTTCTTTTTCCATCTGTTCATATATAAAATGTTCACAGATATGGAACTGTTTCAGATTTAGATAAAAAATATCAGAAATACCCAGATCAGTACATTATGTTAGGCTGTGGCACCATTGCTGATGGCATGTTAACATGACAGAGCATTGATGGGATTATAACTTTGTGAGAAGAGCTACTGTGAGTGCTCATCTTGTATTTCAGCATTCAACAGAATTTAATTATTGAACAGTCAAAGTATAATAATCAGAACCAAAGTCCAGGTGAAAGCACAAATTCATTTATTAATGATCTCTATAGACTGACAGAGAATTGCATTTATGAATATTAAAGGCAGAGGCAATTCGTAACCAGATTGTTGTCACTTGTAGGCAAAGTGCTATTAGCCTTGTTGCAGTCTCGCGGCAACTTCTCACTGGAGAAATCAATGGACAACTGGATTTAAGAAACAGAATCAGGTATTTGTGCATGGGGAAGACAGACGCAAATCATGACAGGAAACGGAATTCAAAAATTTCAGAAAATGACTGTTTTATATTTGCTGTCCATCTTTATTGCACTCTCTTCACCCGTTTCTTGTGTCTTGTTTACTTTACCCTGGGTAGCACGGATTAATTATGTTTCTTTCATACCTTCCTTTACCTATTTTGTATATCTCTTTTTTTCTCTCTCTCTACTACTGACAACCTCTTTTTATTTTGTTTTGGGCCTAATTACCATCTGTGTTCTTGCTCCTGTCGAAGTATGAAAGAAAGATTTTCCAACAATTTTCCGTCTGAAGAAAACTCAATGTTAACACTGTTTCTCTCTCTGCAGGTGCTGCCAAACCTCTTGAGTTTCCCCAGTGTTGTCTCTGTTCGTGACAAATTAGTTTGGAAAGGAGAAAGCACAAAAGCGTTGGTTTACCATTGCAGGGGAAAGCACAACAAACACTATTTAAAAATATCTTTTGTATGGTAGACTCAAAACATGTTAATGTGAGGAATGTCCATTCGATTGAGAACCATTTCACAACTCTAGAAAAATAAGTCACTTTAGGTAGCCTTCTGCTCCAAAACACAGAAAACCTGCAAACAAGAGGAGACATTCTTAAAACAACAGCACATTCACCAAAAGGCCAAAGCTTAGAGCTTTAAATGAAGACAAAACAAAATTGAACTATGAATGGATTCCATTGGCCAGTGAATCAGTGAAATCAGATAGCTTCAAATGATGCTGTGATGTTGTCCATATCTCTGAGCCAGGAGGTCCAGATTCAAGTCCTACCTGCTCCAGAGCCTTGTCATAACATCTTTGAACAAGTTGATTAGAAAATGTCTCGAGTTCAATGCCTCAGACAAATTCTGCAACAGCATCAACTACTATATTACAAGATCCTGGAGCAGTTTCATTAAAAGATAATGCAATACTCATAGTGATACTCAAATATAACAAGCCTTGAAAAGTCTTTGAATTTAATGTCATTTAGAATTAGGAATGTTCTTATCTAAGCAGAAACTCATGCTTAAAGCTATGTTTGAGCTATAAGGTGGAGGAGATTCCTGAAGTTAAACATGTGAATGAATTTCAAAGTAGTCGCTGTCAGGATGGGGATATTAAAGATTGAAATTAAAGATCTCACATCACCATATGAAATAATGCTATCAGTCCAAGATACTCCCACAGTCTGGAAGGAAAAGAAGAAGGTAATAATGGTTCCTTTTACTCTTGGCTGCTTAAGGTACAAGAAATGCAGTTTGAATTTTTTTTCTTCTATGGAATGAATGGTATCTGGCCATTAGCCTGGCTGTTACACTTATGTATGACATATTGTAATTCCAAAATGCCCTTGGTGAAGTTTGTTGAATAATGTCAAGACAAAGCATACTTTGCATGAACTAATCTCTTATTAAAGACTAGGAAATCATCAATGACAGTGAGGTGCTTGTGCTGTTCAAAGCCGGTGTAACATTGGATTGGTGGGTACATAGTTTGGGCATCAATGCCCATGACAAGGCAGGGGGGTACATCAAGGACTAATAACTGGGGTCTGGTTCTCAAGCAGGCCCACTGTGCTCAGTCAGGCTTGTTATGGACCAGGCCAGAGCCACCCAAAACATGTCAAGAAAGTGGCCTGGACTCGAACTTTGCTAACTGTTTTAAGCAGGTGTTAGCAGATATTCCAGGAAGGGTGCAGCTGGCCGAATCACTTAGTTTCAAACAAAACAAAATTTATTTGCAAAATTACCAAATTAAACACAAACAAAAGAGAACAGATCATAGAATACCTTATCTGAAAACCCAACAAACTATCCCAATTTAATGATGCTGTTCCAAATCCTTGCAACAATCCCCATAAACACCCCTTCCACACAAGAGGTAAAATTAAACACAGGGCCTTACAGGAGAGATGTCAGACAGAGGGAGGATCAGTGTGGACTTGCTTCTTTGGGTATAAGAGCTTCACAACTGACTGCTTGCTAAAACCAAACCAAACCAAACTAAGCCAGAGTAAAGCTGAGCTATGAGAACTGGCCACTCGCCTTTCATTGTACAAGTGTTTTTTTTAACTTGAAAGCCTTTTGCCTGATGTAGTATTTATTAGCTTTAATCAAATTGGCCCTAAAGCCCTTCGAACCTCGACACCCTAGAACCTGTGATTTTACAACTGCTCTGAAAAAAAACCAAGGACAACATAACGTTGTTAAAGGAGTAGCATCATCACAGGCTGGAGCATTTACGCTCGCATCAGCGCTGGATGTCCTTGACAGTGTGTTTTTTGCTATCTAGTACTTTACTGTGCATATTTAATGATTAAATTATACCTTATAAGTCTTAATAAAAGCTGAATTTTGGATGGGATCTTGGCAATTTCTTTCATGAACAAAAGTGTGACCAATAGCTTATGATGGTTTTCAAATTTGTTGAAGCAAATTATATCCTGATCGGAAGGGTTTTAACAGGATCATATTAATGTTAAAGCATCTTTCTCAATACTAGTGGAGTGCTGTTCCACCTCTGGTAATGACCTGCGGGTATGATAGATAGGCTACACTAGCCATCTTTCTGTACTTGAAATAGTGTTTCCCTCCCAGTACAGTAAGAACTGCATCCGCTGCCACTATAGTTGAAGGCGTGGATTATAGTGTGCTAAGATTTCTAAAGATATTAGTAGTTTATTAATCTTTCTGAAAGTACTTTGCTGGTCCAAGTTCCAGCACCATTATTGGCTCTGTCTTAAAAATTGTCGCAAGGCCTTGTTGCTTCTGCCAAAACCTGTAACAACTTGATCATTTGGTTCACCATACCAAGGAATGTTTGAGGTTCTGTGACATTTCTAGGTGATGGAAGTTATCTTGCAGCTTTTCTTTTGTAGATAGATTGACAGACAGTACAAACAATTAAAGCTTTACTGAAGGGAAAACAAAGCTTCATTCTTGTTCTATTGCGTTATTAATCCACACTTTTACAGAATGTGCCATTACTGTCAGAATTGCTCATGGGTTGAAGATTAAGAACACAGTTTCCATTACTGTCACACTCATTAAAACTCAATGTGGCAGAGAATCAACTTGAGAGAGTAACACAGCAGAAGGAGTGTCAAAGGGACAACCAATCTTGGAATGTCAACTACAGACATAGCACATATGAGTTCTCAGTGCAGAAGCCCAGATTGGATCTAGGAAGAACAGAAAGGACACACAATTGTTGAGAAAACACCACCCCTGAGATTTTTTTGTGGTTGAGACAGATCATTGTATCATTAAGGAGAAACCCATAATACACTAATATTCTTAAACAGAACCTTATTACTGTGAAGAAACAAAAAGATCTTCAGCAAGCTCGGTGGTTTCCCAGGAGAAGAACCCTAATATAACAGACATGAGAATACAGAATATCTTCCACCTCAAATTAAGAAAATTGATGAAAGCTCCACAGGGACTGAGCTGAAGATTTTGTAAGGTAATGTTTAGAATATTTTCATGATAGGAATAAAGATTTGGGGGAAGATGTAGAGTATTAAGTTAACATCAGAAACATGCATGATGATGGTAATAATAATGATGATGATGGCATATTGATGTCAGAGTCACATGAGTAGGGAGAGCAATCTGGAAGATAGCAGAAGCTTGAATCTCCCATCAAGAGAAAAATGTGAGGACATACAAATTGAATGTTCACACAATGCTTAAGTTACTGTCCAGCAACATATTTTCAGCTCTATGGAAATAAGCCAATGAATCAAGCATGCATCTCATTTACTGTATTACTGTTTGGAGAAATGCAATGTTTGTTTTGTTCACTTGAAGTTACTGTTTGTATTTGTACCAGCAGAGGTAGTGTGCACTAGAATCTTCAGAAGCAACTGAATAAAATAAGTTTTTGTTTGCTTGTGCTACATTTAATCGTCTTTGGCCATTTTATGTCCCAAGAATTTTGGTGTGCTTCTGCTAATATTCACTGCGACTCCACTGATTGCAATTACCTTATTTGTCAAATTTTAAAAAGAGTGCCACTAATTGTTTTTTTCGTCCTACTTGTGTCGATTCATAGCTTTTCAGCCAGGAATTTATTTAAGCACAGATTTTGTATCACAAGGACATCCACTTAGGATGACCAAACCATTTGGTACTTCTCCAGTTCAAGAGAGATGCTATACATAATGAATGCATGTTAATCAGACAATTTACTCCTTCATCTATTTTACAATAAAGTGTTTGAATAGTTTGCCAGATGCAGTTGGATGGAACAAAAGCAGTTTGTTGAGACATTTTCAAGCTAGTCATCTTCACTGAATTCAGCCAAGCTTAAGCCACTCAAATCAAACATGCCAGGAGCTAACTCAACAATATACATGATTAGTCAAGTTTAAGTAGGTTTCACTTTGCATACAGTTAAGCAAGCAGTTTGAATATCATTTGTGTTGCACACAGAGTGGCATCTTAAGTTACTGGCAGGCATAGTATTTCTTACAGAAGCTACACATCACTGAGCATGGAATCATTACACTCTTGCTGACCTAAAACTAGATTCGGGCCTCAACCCATCTCATTTTCTAATAGCTAAAAAATAAGATAGATAGAGAGAAAAAAAAAGCTTGATTCCAAATCCCATGGACCAAAATGGGTCGTTTCATTTGGTATTTTAATTGAATTTAGTTGACATTACTTGCAAATTACCAATTAAACATCATCAATACATCCAGGCTCTCCCCAGATCTGCACACTCGTACTTCACTCGATCTTTGTAACAACAAAGGGAAGAGGAATGCAGGAGTCAAATATTCCATTATAACTTATTTTAATTGAACAATAGATTTCATTGGCTTTTTCAGATATTTCATAATTAAACCACCAGTGCAATCACAAATGTCATTAGAAATGCCACTTCCATTTCTCAGAATACTTTTTCATTGCTCAGAAGCACTTAAATCTTAAAGCGTACTTATTGGTACCATTATTTCTTACATTTGGACAAAGGGAACAATTTGGCAAGGCAAGAAATAAGGAGTGTACAGGCAGTATTAGTTACAGGATAGGACCCTGTTAAAATGGGATCCAGGAATTCATATGTTCACAGGCAAGGCTGCATTAGAAAAAAAAGACAGATGTGCACCAATGGGAAATGGCTCAGATAAATTGCCCAGGGTATTAATAAAGGAGCAATGGGTAAGATGTAAAATTGATTGTCGGAAGATGAATGTGTATGTAAGTTTGAGCTGAACATTGAGTTGAAACTAGACAGAACATTAGATAATAAAAATCCATCACAGACAAAAGGTAGGCAATTAAAAAATATTTCAAGTTAAATAATAATAAAAGAAGAATTAGTTAAGAAGCAGAAGCAGAAAATATTAATAAGCAAATGGCACACAATACCACCTCTCACACACATTTCCAGACTGTCATCACTTCCTTGTTCTCACAGAAAATAGGAAGTTTTGGTTCCTATAGAAACCAATCAGTCAAATTAGAAATACTGTACACCTGTGACAGATGTTATTGAATAATATTAATCATATGTTAGATAATGATTGATTATTCACTAAACTCCAATCTTCCTGACTTGTGCATACATGAAAAACAGAATACAATGGGAAAATAAAAAATGAGATTTCTCATTACAGCCATGACACAACTATTGAAGAGAGAGACTCTAGCATATGATTTCCTTAGTCTAGTTAATTACTACAGTTGTAAAATGAAGACTCATCTGTTGTGAATCTCCTCTCTCAACACAACCTTCCACATTATTATGCTGATAGTCTTGTTTAGGATTGCCAGTTAACCTTGATTCTGGCCTACTACAGGTTTCCACCAGATTCCTACCACAGTCACTTGGGAACAAAACAACAGAGGTCAGATTGATATTAATCCTCCCCCTAAGTTTAAGGATCTTGAATTTCTCCATCAGGTCACATATGTCTGAGTGTGCTCTAGGGTAAACAGGAGCAATTCCTGTACCTTGCATATGATTAAACCTCAGTTTGTTGCAGCCTCACAATGCCTGAATATCTTTCTTACAGTACAGTGTTCAGAATTGTTCACAGTACACCCAGTGGAATTGAAATTGTATTCTTTTCTACATTATAACATTCTTCAAAAAAATGCTTGTACCTTTGAAATATCAGTGATGGCGAAAAGCACTCTATAAATGCAAGATATTTCTTCCTTTCTGTACAGACTAAATGCCATTTTTTTTTATAGATATTTTTATTAGAAATTTAACATTTTTACAAGTTTACAAAAATAAACAAAACTCTCAGATATAAACATTGATATACAATTAGCTCAAATATACAATAGCCAAAATTTGACAAAAAAAAAACAAAACAACAAAAAAAAAACCGAAAAAAAAAAACAAAAAAAAACAAACAGACAAAACTCAACTATCTACTAATCTAACCTACAACTAACCAGAGTGTATATTTAAGTCTCTTACATGCTCGGAATGTGTTAACATCAAATGTAA
>NC_057732.1:22185150-22190216 GCF_004010195.1 Chiloscyllium plagiosum | reverse complement strand
TGTGGCTCTGCAGCCGGAACAGGACCGGGTGTGGGCGCTGGTTCGAGCCGGGCCCGCGTATTCCGAGCCGGTAGGCCCATTCCACCCTTACCTGGCTTGATCCAGCTTGCAGATTTAAAAGTTGTGGCAGCCACTGCTCCAGGAATGCTGTAAGCTGGCCTTCCTCTTCCTGTTCGGGAAGGCCCAGCAAACGAATATTTTTTCGGCGGCCTCGATTATCGAGGTCGTCAATATGATTTTCCAAGGTCCGGACTCGCTGCTCGAGAGTCCGGACCTGATCCACGGCCGATTGAGCGGTTGTCTCCGAGGTCGCGGCCTTTAGCTCCGCCCCTCCGACTCGGCGTTGAATTTCTTCAATTTCACGGTCGTGCTTCTTCAGCGCGGCCGAGAGCGACTCCCAACGATTCCTGGATTCGACGATAAAGGCATCAATCTTCGAGTCAAGCTTGGAAAGCATTTCTGCAAGGCTTGTTACTGTTGGTAAGTCCCCCGGGGCGGCTGTGGACGCCTCTGCTGCAGCTGGAGAGTGTGGGGAAGGGATTCCTGCTTGCTGAGAGCTGCGGGCTCCCTTCCCTTTAGTCATTTTAACTTAGGATAAAGTTGCTTAAATATAATATTACACCACTAATTCAGTTACTAAACTATTATAAATGATTTATAAATGATTTGGTGAGCTTGGTAGGGGGTAGGTGACCCACTGTGCCCAAGTCTTGGGAGGAGCACTATAGACTCAGTCTTACTGGGTCGCCGCCATCTTGGATCCCCCCAAATGCCATTTTTTAATGCTTTTGTTCTATTCCTTCATCTATTCATTTGGCAGAAGGTCCCATTGACAGAACTTTCAAACAAGCATCAAAATGCAACAATTAGCTGGTGGTATGTAGAGTATTCCCCATCACAACTTTCAGCAATCTTACTCCCTCGTAAGGTACCTGCTGATGTGGACCAGACCAGACTAATCCCCCTCAAAATATATTAAGAAGGTAGCCTAGATGTTAACCTTTTCTTATTTTAAAGGTAAATGTGAGGTGTTACATTCCAGATGCAATTTGTTTGGTCATACTACTCGATGTTAAGCAAAACACAATTGATTCAAACATTGTAGTTATAATACAACAAAAGAAAGATTAACTTGGAATAACTTAGGTCTATTGGAAAACTTAACAGAATAATAGATTATTTTACGACTAAACAGCAACTGTTCCAATATAATAACATCCCATAAACACACCTTTGGTCAAAGGCAAATTCAGAAAACAGCATTTTCTTATATGCAACTTGATCAGCCCAGGAGGGAAAATAATCAGAGAAAGATCAGAGAGACAGTGTAGCAGTTGGGAGAGATTCACTGCTTTCCAACCCTGCTGAGACTCCAGCAACAACTGCTGCTAAATAAACTAAAAATCCTGCTTCTGTGAGAGCTCAACCACATTCTGCTTCTATTGTTTCAACTTCTTGAAAACCCCAAGGCCTCACAAGCCTTTTACTTGAGTGTTTCAATAGACGGCTCATCACCTCTTCCTTAAAACTGCTCTTCAAAAAACACCAGGACAAACTAACCTCTTAAAGCCAAAGCATTGTCACACTGCAAATTGACTGTAGTGGGGAAGAGAGAAAAACCCAGTTCCTTCAAGAATGTGCGCAGGCAGGGGCTAACAGAAATACTGTGTTTTTTTGTAAAGGTTTATCAAAAGCAGCTCTGTCATGCAGAACATTGTGTTTTACAAGCTCTTTCTACCGATGACATCGAGATTAACAACAACTCAGCGTAAGAAACTTGTTGGTCTTGCACTGCAGAGAGCTCTTGAAGCTATGTGTTGCTGACTAGCATATTCCTAAATCCAGGACCATTCACTGAGGGAAACTCTCAAGGTAGGGGAGCTGACTCAAAGGCGCGATGGGGTAAAACTACTGTCAAAGATGCTCTACCATAGTGCACTGAGATGTTGGAACTGTCTAAAAGCTTTGGATTGTATGTTTTACAGATAATGAGTATTATAAATATTGACTGCCACTGTAAATGTAACTTTACATACAAAGACAATTAACTCTTTTGCACTTTGTGTAATATCAATTTTGAAGAGTCAAGTCATGTAT
Source organism: Chiloscyllium plagiosum (assembly GCF_004010195.1). Lineage (NCBI taxonomy): Eukaryota > Metazoa > Chordata > Chondrichthyes > Orectolobiformes > Hemiscylliidae > Chiloscyllium > Chiloscyllium plagiosum. Next base: position 22,188,119 of record NC_057732.1, on the reverse strand, counting down.
TTTTATGAATAATGTGCATTGCTGGAAAATAAAGGGATACTCGAAAGAATGGGTCGGGGGTTCATGGCACTGGGGAGCAGGTGAGAATGCCTGGAGCAAGGAATCCCTAAAGTTCCTTAAGAGAACTGAAGGAACACCCTGTGCCGGAGAAAAAAAATATTTTGACATCTACCTCAGCCTCAACTAGTCTCTAATCCATGTAACAAATAGGTATGGCCTCAGGTGAAAATAAATTTCAGCCCCAAGGATATCCATCCACATTTTTAAAATGTATTTGGCCAGCTTTTCAGTTCGTCAGATCATGACAGAATAGAATGGGCAAAATAAAATAAGCTTCATATAATTTTAATCAATCCCTTCCATTCCACTTGTAAATCCCCTTCGATCACTAATGTTCTTCACCACAGAAGGAAACTGTCATCCTTCTCTGACCTGGCTACACATGACTCCAGACACACAGCAATGTGCTTGACTCTCAACTGCCATCTGGGCAAGTTGGGATGGGCAATAAACGCTGCCTAGCCAGCAATGCCCTCATCCTGTGAATGAATAGAGAACTAAATAAAGTCATTGAAACATCATATTCAAACTGGAGTTTTGCTTGACCAACCTGAAACTAATCCCCCCAAATGTACCCCCCCAATTAATTGGCAGTGAAATGTTTAAGAACATCCTGAGGATTATGCCAATGTGCTGTGTAAATGCAAATTTATGCTTTGCTTTGTTTCTTGCTTTTGTTTCATTCCATCGTGTCTTGCAATGAAGCAAAATTTATTTCCAGCAAAACATTACTCTGCTATAAATTTTCACTGGAGACTGTGTGCTACTCAGTTATATCACAATTATGATTGTCAAGTTCTCTTGACAAATTAGTTTCATTAACCATCATCTAATTTACCTCTTCCCACTCTGATGTGCAAAAAAACGTCCTTAATCTAATAAACAGCAGCCACAAAATCCATTTATATTCATTTTGAATCAATCAGCTTAAACGTTATCTGTAATAAAAGCCAAGAAATTCTGGTGAAGTGTATGTCAGTGATCTGGTTATGCAAGTTATGGAGCTCTGGGAAATAACAGTAGCAAAATGGTCAGCATAGCTGTTGCTAAGTATGTCAAATGGCTGCAACTTGGATCTGATGAAGTCTAATTTTGTTGATAAAGCTCCAAGACATCACTGCCTGAAACATTTATCAAGGTGTTAAACAGTGTCGACTGTTCTATCCCTCCACTCAAGTCATTTTGTGCTGTTGCTCCAGCGCTCAATATTTCTTTGCATCAGGCATGTAGTCAAGGGTAAGATTGGAACATTCACTTCCATGTACTAAACTTGGGCTGATTTGGCTGTGTTCTGCTTCCAATTGGTTGTAAGGTACGCTATTGCAAATTGTTATTATTTGGGAGGTGACATCTGATATAAAATGAGTAGACTGGTTTGACACATCCTTCGAGGAAGTTTGCTAAGCTATTGCTGTGTTAAAGCATGATAAAACCTTCTTATTCCTCTATGAATTGAAATTTAAAATTGCAGGCTATAAATCATGGATTCTATTCATCAGTGGAAGAATATCATTTTTGAAACAAACAAATATCAAGGAGACTATTGTATGACAATAAGGTTATATTCTGAAAGCAAATAATACATTTTAACTAAGATTCAATGTTTGTTTAAAAGAATAATTCAAGGACTATTGCATTCAAATGAGAACAAACTACAATATCAATCATTGCACTGAACATTAGTAAGTGCCGTGAATAAATTATTGAATACTCTAGCTGCAATCATTGGGACAAAGTTCCTTTATTAGCTATTTATGTTTAATATTTTCCGTAAGCTTTGTTCAGCTCTGAAGAATATTCTGACTGCAGAACATTTACATCATTTACAATGATGCTCTCGACCATGCATCATTGCAATAAATAAAAAGATCTTTTGGTAAAGTTAAGTAAGCTTGACTGAAAAATCAACCCACTGAATAGTTGGTTTACTATTCACTGTGGAAAGCTGGAAAAAAAATGTTGTGACCAACCGACTGTAACACCATTAATATTGAAATAATAATTAGTGTTAGTAAATTCAGGAAGCTGAAAGTGAAAGGCCGAAATCCATAGTATTGTGAAGGAGATTCATCAAGGAATTATTCAGTCATCTGTTTTTCCATTGCTTAACTATTTGACGACCACAGATAACAGCACTTATGCAGAACCACTGAGAATACACTCATCAATAGCAACAACCTTCATTTGGAGGCAACCTTTGAACACAGGAAAATTGTGGATATGATACAACCAAATTATGGGAAAGAAACATGGTATTAAAAGAGGTTTTGCTTTTAACTTCTCCAGTGGATAATGATTCAGATAGCAATTGAAGAATTAAGATAATTTGAACAACTTTGATTTATTTTTCAAATATAGGGTAAAGTATTCAAAGTAAGGGATATATCCTTTAAATTCAAATAGAACAGGAAATAAGCAACAAGGTGAGCACATGTTTTAAGTGTATAAAACATATCTGTGGAGTGGTAGTGCCCATAACTCTGGATCAGGAGGCCCAAGTGCACAACTCACTTGCTTCTGAGGTATGTAAAGCATCGCTGCACAGGTATACATAATATATGTGAGTTGGATAGACTCACTGCTACCTCACTGGAAACGGCTCACGTTCATACCCCTCTACCCCACCTCAACGAATTCAAGATCCACCATGAGGTGGAGCTCTTCTTCCTCCGCCTCTGCCTCTGTCACTTCTTCTTTGACAAAAACTCCCAACATCCCTTGGACGACACCCTCTCCTGCCTCCAACCTTCCTCCACCATTTGGTCATCAACTGAAGGCCAAGTACCTGCCCTAGAACACTTTAATACAGATTGCTGACTTGTCATCACCTGGCTTAATTTCTCCACCTCCCTCACCCACTGCAACCTCACCCTCTCTGAATGTGCAGTGCTCCATTCACTCTGCAACAC
>NC_057732.1:22158515-22185144 GCF_004010195.1 Chiloscyllium plagiosum | reverse complement strand
AGTGCTCCATCACTCTGCAACACCCCCCCCCCACCCCCCCCGGTTCACCATCAAACCCGCTAGCAAAGGCAGTGGTAGTCTGGAGAACGGATGACTATATCACAGAGGCCAAATGCCAACTCTTCGACACCACACCCTACCTCCACCTTGCCCACAAACTACTGTGACCCATCAAGCCCAAATCCAAAACACCGTTAATGCCCTCATTGCCCTCGGTGATCTCCCCTCCACTGCCTCCAAACTCATAGTGCCCCAGCCCCATACAGCCCAGTTCTACCTGCTCCCCAACATCTAGAAGCCCAACTACACTAGCCGGCAATCGTCTCGGCATTCTCCTGCCCCACTGAACCCATCTTTTCCTACCTTGACTCCATCCTCTCCCCTTAGTTCAGGCACTTCCCACCTTCGTTCGCGATACCAACCACACCCTCCATGTCTTCAGTAACTTTCAGTTCCCCAGCCCCCAGCACTTTACCTTCACTATGGACGTGAAGTCCTTATACACATCCAAACCCCACAAGGACAGACTCCAGGCCCTCCACTTCTTCCTCTCCAACAGACCCATGCAGTCCTCCTCCACCAATGCCCTCCTCCGCCTCGCTGAACTGGTCCTCACCCTCAATAATTTTTCGTTTAACTCCTCCTGTTTCCTCCAAATCCAGGGTGTGGTCATGGATACCCAGATGGGTCCCAGCTATGCCTGTCTCTTTGTTGGCTATATCAAACAGTCCCTCTTCAGAACCTACACAGCCAATGTGACCCAACTCTTCCACTGTTCCATCGATGACACCTCCCTCCCCTTTCTTGACCTCACTATTTCCATCTCTGGCAACAGTTTGCAGACAGACATCTACTACAAACCTATAGACTCTCACAACTACCTGCACTACACCTCCTTCCACCCAGCATCTTGCAAGAACTCCATCCCATTCTCCAAATTCCTCCGCCTCTACCGCATATGCTCAGACGAGGAGACATTCTTCCCACGAGTATCCCAGATGTCCACCTATTTTGAACAACATGCTTTTCCACCCTCCATCATTCAGACAGCCCTCTGCCCCACCACCTCCATTCCCCCTTCCACTGCTCTAACCTACCCCAATACAATAAAGACAGAGTTCCCCTTGGCCTCACTTATCACCCACTGGTCTCCGCATCCAACACATCATCCTCAAACACTTTTGCCAACTCTAATTAGACCCTATCACGAAGAATATCTTCCTCTCTCTATCCCTCTCTGCCTTCTGCAAGGACCAATCCCTCCGACAGTCCTTTATTCACCCCACCCCTGCCACCAAACCCCCAGGTACCTTCCCCTGCAACCAGAAAAGATGCAAAACCTGGCAATACACCACCCCTTCCCTCCATCCAGAGCCCCAAATAATCCTTCCAGGTGAGACAGAGGTTTGCCTGCCTCTCTTCCAACCTAGTTTACTGCATCAGTACTCCCGATGTGGTCTTCTATACATCGGGAGACTAAATGTAAGCTTAGGGAACGGTTCACCGAGCATCGCAGCAGGGCTTGCAGGGGCCGACCGGACCTCCCAGTCACCACTCATTTCAATTCCCCTAACCACGCCCTTTCCGACATGACCATCCTTGGCCTCCTCCATTGCCAAAACAAACCACAGCTCCTATTGGAGGAATAGCACCTTATCAGCCGCTTGGGCACTCTGAAACTCAGAGGACTCAACATTGAGTTCTCCAATTTCAAATAACCTCCCCACCCATCCACTGACTCCCCTCCCCGCCCCTACCCCTCCCTTCCACTCCGCCTTGCCACAAACCAGATTCATTCCTCCCATTGATCAACTAGATTGTACCCTCTGCCTGCCTTCACCTACCCCCACTTCACCACCCTGCTCCCACCATCCCCTTTATCTGCAGCTCCCCCTAAACCCACCCCCAGTCCTGAAGAAAGGTTACACCCGAAACGTCAACTTCTGCACCTTTTGGCTTGCTGTGTTCTTCCAGCCTCTTGCTTGTCCACTTTGGATTCCAGCATCTGCAGTTTTTTTTTGTCTCTAACCTTACTGTTATCAGCTTAGGTTGCTGATATCATTTGGGAAAAGATGTCCACACAATCATAGATAGACAATAATTTCAGACTTAATTAAACAGGAGAAATGTTTTATTTCCATCTTAGTAGCTATTTACATTACATCTGATAACTTTAATATCTGATATTATATTGACCATTCAGCTCAACCTAAGATAAAATACTTTAGCTATATGATGTTAATATGAAGCACAACCCTGAAGTACAATGCATAGTGCACACACGCAGAAACATGAGGCATACACAAAAATCTGATTAGCTCCTCCATGAACAGTTCATTATATCCTGATTGGCAGAGCTTAGCTTGTGCTTTTCAGGTATTAACACATTATCTAAGTCTCATAGCAAGTAAACTGCAAATAAATAAATCATCAATCTAACTTGTTTAAATTATCGATCTAACTTATTTAGCCATCCTTTTCATGAGATATCTCACTGCTACTTAATACCTCAGACCAGAAATAATTTTCATCTGATTTGTTCTTCCATTCACGCTGCTATGTTGTTTTCTGCAATTTTTTTTTAAGTACAAAATGTGTGTACGCTAATGTGGTGCTGCAGGCTACTGAGTGACATGTAGAATTTTAAATTATTCAATACTCCTTTAGACTTCTCTTGTTCCTCCAAAGTTGCAATGCACTATATTACATGCTGTTTGTTTCCTGTGCATCCTCGCTATACATAAGTCAAGAGACATCATGCAGCTTGCTATTACAACTCATTCTCCCAGCAACTCAGAAGAGGGAGAAGTTCTCCAAGTTTTTCATTCATGCGAAAACATTCAAGTTTATGAACATTAAGCCTGACAGGTTCTCATTTCTAATACCACAACGTAGTGCAGATGCTGCAAAGCTCTAATGAAAACAGACGGTGCTGAAAACAACCAAAAAGAGAGCCAGGAACATTTAACTGGTTTGGCAGCTTCTTTGGCGAGTTAACATTTCACATCAATGATCCTTTCCACTGAAAAGTCATCAAACTGAAATATTAACTCTGTTTCGCTCCCAAGATAACATCAGACACTTGAGAATGTCCAACATCGCTTTTTATTGCCCCATTCTTTGGCCTCTTTGAGATCCAAACCTAAATGCTTGGATTGGTTCGTTTAAATATTTTGCAGAAGTGTCATTGCCTGCAGCCAAGAAAATAAAATACTTGCCCCACCGAGGACATGAAAGATGAAATTGCATTCAAAGAACAGAAAGAACCAAAAATGCAAGCTAATAAAAAAAGGTAATCTCGGGTATGAGCATCAAATGAGTGTTACCCCAGAATCACCCCAGACCTGTCTGCCAAGGATATATAAGGGATGACACTCCTTAGAATCTGGCACCACTTCATGTTGTGGTCCACCACTAGGATTTTGCAGCATCTCCCTTCCTCACAAAAGAAGGCTTTATTCCTTGGGTGCCAAGAAAGTCCCCATACACCAAGAAATTCTAACACTTTTTTTGCAAATCTTCATTAAAATGGTTGCAGCACCATTTTAATGGTGTTCCACTGATGACTGAACACAGCAGCTTTTGGAAATCATACCCATGTTCATCGAAATTGCAGTAGCAGCTTGAGTCTCATTCCATTTAAATGAGTTTACAGTTTACGTTGTAATTTCAATTGTTTACATCAGTTAGAGTTTGGCAAAAAAGTAAAGCTTTCTTCATTTGTGTTCCACACTTAACTGCTATTGCGATGCTGATATTTACCCCATGCCATGCAGGAGTGAGCTATTTGACCACTTGAGCCTGCTCTGTCATTCATGTTGATCTCATGGTGATCTTTACTGCACATTACTCTCAGTCTCCTCATAAACTGCTTTCTCTGAGACAATTCCAAAGCATAACAACGAGTTCAGAGGAGGAATTTCTCTTTATCTCAATCTTAAATTGGAGAGCTTATAATTTTAAATTGTGCCCTCTAGCTTTACATTCCACCATGAGACAAAATATCCTCTCAGTGGGCAATCTCTCACAGAACCTAAAAACAGAAATTGCAAGAGAAACTCTTCAGTTCCGGCAGCATCGGTGGAGAGAAAGCAGAGTTAATGTTTCAGGCTCAGTGACCCTTCTTCAGAAGCCAGGAAAAGATTTGTATATATGCTGAAGGTGGGGTGGGGGGAGGGACAAGATTAAATGTGAGGTGAAGATGGAACCCAGAGAAAGAGAACAGTAGTTGTGCAGACAAAGGAATAGGGTAATGGTAAGAAGAAAGAAAAAGATTCGAATGGAAATCCTGTCGGAGATAGGAGTAGAGCTTCGTCAGGGTGCACAGTATCAACAATACCATGTAGCTAGACTTGTCTTCTTATAAATTCTATGCCTCTTGCAAAAAAGAACAACACTGTTTATCTTTCTAATTACCCGCTATACCTGTAGAATAACTTCTTTGTGATCCATTAACATGGACATCACATCCCTGTGTACTGCATATTGTATAATCACTCTTCATTCAAATCAATTCTGTCTTCTTCCTAACAAAGTTGACAACCTCACATTTTCCAACATTATGCTTCATCTACCAAATAATTGGCCACTGGCTTAACGTATATATATCCATTTGCAAATTATTTGTATTCTTTTGACATCTTGCTTTTGCATTCCATCTTTATGTCAACAGAAAATCTGCCTCCATCCATGTCAATAACATAGGCAGTACATTGTCAAAAGCCCTGTTCTGATCTCTATAGCCCACCACTACACATAGTTTATCAAATTAAAAGTGCCCCATTTATCCCGAAACTCTGTTTCTTGTTAATGAACCAATACTCTATCCACTAACGCACCTCTCGCAACAACATGACGTCCTATATTAAAGGCAATTAAGGTCCCAAAAGTAAATTTCAAGAAGCTGTGAAGAAGATTGAAGAGCATTGCCCCCAAAGCATTAATCTCAGAATTACTCACACTCCCAAATGTTAGTGAACATAGAAATAAAAGAGTTGATCAATTGAGAACATGGGTAGGAACTAGAATAGAAAGGAAGGCATCAGATTTCTGAGGCAGTCAGGACCTGAAGAAGATGAAGGGCTTACATTTTAACAGGACTGAGATTAACACCCACACAGAGGTTCATCCGATGGGTAGTGGATGGGAACCTGAGAGGGCATTCAGTTTCAAGGAAAGCAGAACTGGTAAAAGGAAGTAGAAAATCAGAAAGCAAAAAATATGGTAGACAAAGTATAGGCAAGTATCACATAGGATCAAAATAGGAAATAATGACACTGTATCCAAATGCATGTAGCATTCGCGAACCATTGATGATTTGAACACACAAATTGGGATGAATGGATATGATTTAATTGCCATAATGGAGACATGGCTATTGGATGACCAAGTTTGGAATGTAAATTTCTCAGGAGACTTAGCATTTAGGAAGTAAAGACAAAAAGGAAAAGGAGGTAGGGTAGCACTTAATAAGGGACCAAATCAATACATTAGTCAGAGAGAACCTTAGAATGGAAGACCAAGATGTAGGATCAGCTACAGTGGAACTAAGAAACAGTAAGGTTAGGAAACATTGGTCGGAGCTGTTTTCAGGACAGCCAACCATAGTGGTTACTTTAGGTATGAAATACATCAGGAAGTTAAAGGTGCATGTAGCATGAGTAACAAGCAATATTGAGTCACTTAAATTTACACATATTCTGGATTAAACAAATCAGCACTAATGCTGTAGAGGATGAATTCCTGAAGTGTGCGTGTGCTAGGTTCTTTCAGCAGTACATCGAGGAGCCAAAGAGGATTCAGCCATTTAGGATTAGGATTGTGCAATGAGAATGGTCAAATGAACAGCCTTACTGTAAAGGACCCTTTAGGAAGTAGTGACCATCTTGTGTTAGAATTTTACAGTAAGTTAGAATTTTACATTAAAATTTGAGTGCTATTTGTTCATTCTTAAAAATGTATCTTAAATCCGAAGAAAGTAAATCATGTAGGGCAAGTTGGCCAAGACTTTGGGAAAATAAAATATTTGATGTTTGACAGGCAATGGCTTGTATTGAAGGAAACATTATATGGTTTACAAATGTATATATTCCTCCAAGACACAAACCCCCAAAGGGAAAAGTAAATCATCTGTGATTAATTAAGGCTTATAATGATGTCAGAAAAATGTGTATACTTGAGGATTGTGGAAAGTTTAAATACCAGCAAAGGAGAATCAAGAAACTTATCACAAAGGGTAAGATAGAACATGAATTCAAACTAGGGAGGATCATAAAAGTGGACTATCAAAGCTTCTTCAGATATGTGAGAAGAAAAAGATTAGCTAGGACAAAACTGGGGCCTTTACAGGTGGGGACAAGCTAATTGATAGTGAAGAACAGGGAAATGGAGGGGAACTGAACAGTTAGTTTTAGTCTTTCTTCATGGATGAAAACATAGAAAATACCCTTAAAATACTGGGGACCAAAGGACCTCTAAACTGAGATAATGGTAGAAATTGGAATGAATAAAGAGATAGTACTTGAAAAGTGAATTTGGTTTAAGGTTGATAAATTCCCTGCTTCAAATGAACTTTTAAGTGAGTGTTTAAGGAGATGACTATAGAGATAATGAGTATGTTGTTAATTAACTTTCAAAATTCTGTAGATTCTGGAAAAGTTCTTACATGCTGGAAAGTAGCAAATGTAACCATACAATCTAAGGTGGTAGTAAAGAGGAGAAGGGTGAATTTACAGATCTGTCAGTGGACAATAAGGTACCGCAAGGATCAGTGCTGGGTCACAATTTATATATGTGATTTGAATGTGGGACCATTTAGAATATTTCCTAATTTGCTGATGACACCAAGGTGCATGGGATTGCAGATTATTAGAGAATGCAAGGAAGTGTCAAGGTGACTTGGATAGGCCAAGTGAATGGTATAGAACATGGCAGGTGGAATATAACATGAATAAGTGTGATAGAAAAAGATAGAAAGGAAGAATATTTCTTAGGTAGGGAATTTGGGAAGAATAAAGCAACCTTTGTTTATGAGTCAGTAGAAGTTAGCCTGGAGGTGCAGCAAGAAACTGTGAAAGAAAATGGTTGTTCTTCATTGCAAGGGGATTTGTGTGCGGGAGTAAAGATGTTTTTTTTCTGCAGTTGTAAACAGCTTTGATATGATGAAGTAATGTGTACAGTTTTAGTCACCTTAACTGAGGAGGGATGTATTGCTATGGACAGAGTTTTGTTAAAAAAAATCATTAACAGGATTAGAACATTGCTGGCCAGGCCTAATTGTCCTCTCTGCCACCCAACCCCCCACTCCACCCAGAGGACATTGCTGTCAGTCTGAAGTCACGTGTAGGCCAGACCAGGTAATCATGGCATATTTCCTTCCCTAGAGGACATTAGTGATTCAGATGAGTTTTTCCTTACAATTGACAATGAATTCATGGTCATCTTTAGACACTTAATGTCAGATTGTTTTTATGGAATTCAAATTCCACCATCTGCCATGGCAGCATTTGAACTAGAATCCCCTGATATTATCTGGGTCTCTGGATAAACTGTCCAGCTAGGTCATCATCTCCCCATAATCCAAAGGAATTTCATCAGGTTGATCGCTGAATTGACAGCATTATCTTATGAGGAGAAATTGAGGAAACTGAGCTTCAATTCTCTATAGTTTCAAAGAAAGAAGGTCAACCTCATTGAAACTTACACAAGTCTTACAGGGCATGACAGGCTGAATGTAGATGGGATGTTTCCCCTTGCTGCTGAGACTGGAACCAGAGAGCACAATCTCAGGAGAAGAAGCAGGCCGTTTAAAACTGAGATGAAGAGGAACACTTCACACAGAGGGTGGTTAATCTTTGGAATACTCTACTCGGAGGGCTGCAGAAGCTCACTCATTGAGCAGGTTCAGTACAGAAATCAATTGTGTTTTGGAAACTAAAGACATCAAGAGATGTGGAGATAGTATAAGAAAGTTCTTTGTTGAAGTGATCAGCCCTGATTAAGTGAATATTGAGCAGGTTCAATGGAGTGAATGGCCTACTCCTGCTGTGGCATTCCCATGTCCCTACACTTGATATTTACCAATCTGGTGGGACTTACAAGAACCTGGACAATTTTGGAACTTCCAACCAATGCAACTACTAACTGTCCAATCAATCTTTTTAAGACCTTAAGATGCAGGCCATTAGGTTAAATGTTCTTCTTAGTCTTTGGTACCATCAGCTTTCCTAGTGCTTTTTCAGCATTGAACTCATCTAATGTCCCAACCTCTACAGCCTTCCATGATAAAGAATTGCACAGATTGACTGTCATCTGAAAGAAGAAATTCTTCTTCATCTCTGTCTTAAATGGACATTACGCCCTCTGGTCCTAAACTCTTCCAAAGGGGGAAACAATGTCTCTGCATTTATCCTGTCAAGCCTCCAAATATCTTGTGTGGTGCCTATAATTCATCAAAACTGTAATGAGTAAAGACCCAATCTATTCAACCTTTCCTCAAAAGAAGATCACTCCATACACAAGATTAATCTAGTGAACCTTCATCTGACTACCCCCAAAACCGGTATGTCTTTCCTTCGATAAAGGCACCAAAATTGTTCACAATAGTTTAAGTATAATAGTAAAGTTTCAACAAGACTTTCCTATTTTTAAACTGCACTCCTTTTGAAATAAAGACTAACATTCTATTTATTTTTCCTATGACTTGCTGAACTTGTCAGCTAGCGTTTTTGTTATTTCTGCACAAGGATTCTTAAATCACTCTGGCTGCAGCTTTCTTTCTGTATTTAAGTTATATTAAGCCCCTTTATTTTTCCTGCCTATGTGCATAACCTCACATTTTAACATCATTGTCCATTGTTTCGCTGATGTTTTTCTGATTTTTACATTTCTCCAATCTTCTGACCTACCACTAATTAGTACAGCATTGTCTCAATTTGATACCATCTTTAACTTGCATACCTAACCATGGATGGTTTGTTATTCTCACAGAGTCTTTCTTTCTTGATAGAATATATATGTTGAGAGTTATGAATATCCCCCTTAAATATTTGCCTCAGCTTCACTTCCAGCTTACCTTTTAACCTATTTTCCATCCCAGTTTAGCCAAACCGGTCTCCATACTCTTGGAAATGGCTATATTTATGCTTACGACACTAGCTGAGGACCTACATTTCTTAGCTTAAATTTGAATCTTTAAATTTGTCATAATATAATAGCTCTTGCCTCCTTCCTTATGAAGTCATGAATTAATCCTGTCTCTTTACCAACTGACACCTCTTAAAAAATGGCTTTGTCTCTGGTCAGTGAATTACGATTGTGGGAGAAAAAAAATAAGCCACTCTGCTTGCCCACTACTTGTTTACAGAAACCACGTCTGTTCTTAGCTATACAGAACATATCTATAAACCTCAACTTGACCGCAACCAGCCCAAAAACTAAACTGCAAAACAAAACGTTATCTAAACAGCTTCCAGACTGAAGGAATACACTCCTTAGATGATCCGATAACAGGCTTCCTATCTCACAATAGCATCACCGCTCCTGCAGCCCCGAGGGCATCCCCAGTCTCCTCAGGTACTGAAGCCCCACAAAGCCTACCAAGACTGAGTGGCACCTAGATACCTGACAAGAATGCACACCACCTTGCAAACCCATTGAAACCAGGATACTGGACCTTTGCACCTGCTCTGGCAAGAACCTCCTGTTACAACTATTACCTGATTGTTACTACCAGACAACTGATTGTTTTCCATTGAATGTAATTTAATTCATGTTGTCTTGTAATTAACACTACACGACTGTAACATTACTGTAACACTATAAATCCTGTCTGTGTCTGCAGCTCAGGGAAGAGAATCCTTGTCTTAACTCTGCAGAGTGTCCGTTCTGTACCAACCCTGTCAATTTCTCTTCCCTACGATATTGTGAGAAATAAACCAGTATCCATCAATTTCGCAAGATCTGTGTGTGGCATCTATTTGTAATTGGACGATTCTTTGACAACAATATAGAATGTATGGCATTTTCTAAGGTAAACACTGACCCCATTCAGCTTTTGATGCATGTAAAGGAAATAAACAACTGTAAAACAGACACACAGGCCTAAACTTCAAAACCAAGTTATTTTAACTCAAGGGTATAATCTGCTTGGCACCAGTCAGTTACTACTCAACAACCTCAACCCTTCATTCCTCACCCTTACCTCCCACACCCATGAAAATGGGCAGGCAGCAACACTGGCCAGAGGAGAAGTTCAGGCAGATAGACATTAGTAATCAAGGAAAGGCTAACCAGTACCTTATGCCATAGAGAGAAGTTTCTCAGAGGGAGGGAAAGGTAGAACAGGTTTGGGATATTGTACAGGCTGTAAAACACTCCTGCTCCTTCTGGACTCTCAAAGGAAAGGTTTCCAATGAAGCCTTCATTCTTTCAACAGTTACCAAACCGAATTCACTGGTGTAAGTGTCACAGCAATGATCCAACAGAGACCCAGGTTAAAATTTACCAGAATCCTGCATTCTGAAAAGAGCTGGCATGCCTGTAAAAAGGAAAAGGCTACCTTCACGTATTCCTAAATTGAGCAGACTACCCATGTGACTGAAAGTTCCAGTGTTCCTTCAGCTTAAAGGAGCACGAAGCAACAGCCGGTCACTCCTGACTGGTTTTAACCTGAAGCCTAAGTTGTGCCATATAACTCAGTGAAAATGAAGGCAGTCCAGAGAGCTAATGACAGATATACATTTACTGTTCCTTCCTTCACTAACCCCACACTCAGGACAAGTAGCCAAAATACATTCATCATTAACACTCTACTTTCTACGGGAAAAAAATGCTTATACTTAACACCACTCTTTGACAAGGATTTTACAGCAATTAAGAAGAGCTTTGCAAACAGTGTACTTTGGCTGCAGCAGTTCCATCTACAGTCATGCTCTTAGCAAAATGTGAATTGTGAAAATATTAGAAACACATTTCTGTACCAATTCTGCTTGGTCACATTTATGTCGACCTAACAATTAACAACCAGACTTGAACACCACAGATCATCATAATCAACCAATTATCACACATTTGCATTATTTAAGGCATAGATCTATTTTTAGTGTAATTTATTTTAATAAATACTGAGATATTAAAACGTGGAACAGAGTTACAAGAATGAATCTAGTAATAATACGAGACTTCTGATTTAACATTACAGTAACCACACAAATTAACTCACTTTAAAGTAACTGGTGGTTCTCTGAATAGTGCTTTGACCAGCATGCAGTTACAAAAATCCATCAATTGTAGTCTGAATCAACATATTGCAGAATGAAAGTCTTTAGTTGACACAGAATCTGAATATAATGTAATATTGCAGATTTGTTTTATTACTTGTTCATGTAGTTCACTAGTTTAGCCAGGTCTTAGAAGATTTTATCAAGGGATCATTGCTATGATTCAAGGGGAGAGTGGCTTGCATCCTGTGGAAGATGGGGAGGCAATGGTAATGTAGGAACACAGATTTGAATCCCACTGTGGCAGGTGGTAAAGGTTAAATTCAATAAAATAAAGCATTGAATGAAGACAAGGCCTAACAGCAACCATGTAACCAAAGTCAATTGCTGTTAAAAACCCACCAAGTTCACTAATGGCCTTTAGGGAAGGAAATCTGCCATCCTTGCCTGGTCTGGCCTCCATATGATTCCAGACCCATACGTAAACTCTTAATTGCTATCTAGATAATTAGGGATGGGAAATAAATAAAAACACCCACATCCTATAATTTAATAAAATAAAAAATGGGTTTCTCTAATCAGCACTTAAATACTTTTCAAATGCCAACAGTAAATTCCAAACCGTGCATTTCCTTCTGTGTTGTTTGCAGCTAGAGGAATATTCAAGACCAGTTCTGTCATATTAGACAAGTAATTCTTCAGTACAGTATATGAAGCATTATCAAATTACTAAGAGAAGGTAACAAATTGCTCATTATCCATTGTCCATGGACATCAAAGTCAGAGCTATATCTTTAACAACTTATCATCAAGATCTGTAAAGTGAATCTATATGTTATACTTTAAAACACAACATTGAAAATACATAATTTCCTCCATTCTCGTTCACCTTTATGTGAAAAATGGGCAGATAATTCTGAAATCTGTCAACTATGTCAGATAGAGCCCTTCCAATTGTTCAGCATCAAGTTATTTTCACCCCTGTGCTCAGGTGTAGTTCTAATATGTTAATGCTGTGGTAATTAAAAACATATTAAAACAGTTAATTAACATTAGCCATGTGAAAGAAAAGAAAGGAGTTTGGGGATCATTTAATTGAATTAATATATCTGCATTGTCACACACAAAATTGCATATACCATTGACAGTACCAATAGAGTGGAGAAATTGGAATGCTATACTACAATTCCCAAGCAGACTAAGGCTAGGATTTTCACACCCAGGTTGGGAGAACAGAGCTGGAACATTTCCCATCTCTGTAAACATTGCCTGGAGGTGAAAGTAGCCCAAGAGTTGCAATTTTTATTCTAGATTGCCAGTGTTCCCAAGGACTTTAGCTGAGTGACCCCAGGAATAAGAGCAGAGAAAGCTAGTTGTGGCGGTGGGTGGACTGAAGGCCTTACTCCATGCACCAGGATGATACTATCGGCTCAAAAGAAAAGACTGAAATGTAAAATGTCTTCTCACATACTCCCCATGCCCTACCCATGCCAACCAATGCCTATTGTGCCTCAAACCCATTATGTCAACCAATACACTTCTGGCCTTGTACTCTCCATGCTAATCTATACCTCTTCCTCAACTCCAATGGAGCCTTATTGCCCCTATACCCTCTGCCCAGCCTCAATGTACCTTATAACCATTATGCCAATTTAGTACCATGATATTCCTCTAACCCACCACTCCTTGCACATACACCAGAATGCTAACTCACCTAATGTGTACTTGGGCAGCCCTCAGAATCTATATAGAGATTAGACAAAATAAAGTTCACTTATCTGTCAATTTCAGATTTCATTATATTGAAAATAATATTCTCATTCATAAAATTGCATTTACTGCATTTATATTCCTTCAACTGCATAATGCTTTATACTGATGAACCTTTCTTTCAAGTGCAAGATAACAACAAGTTTTGGAGTTCATAATCTCATTTCCAAAAATGTTTCACCACTTGTTCCTATCAGTCAAACTATGAAATGGCAGGAATCCTACTGTGATAATGTGATAATGCAACCAGTCACAAAGCACCAATCCAGTAAGGGAATCCCTGAGGCTTATTTGAAGTGACAGAATGAGATAGTGACCAATTCTTTTATTTTAACACACAAGTCATTTTTAAAAGAAGTTTAAATTGGCAGTAGTTTAAATGCTTAGCTTAAGAGTTATCCCAGCACCTTTGATCCTTTTTCTGAACAATTCATCTTGGCACTTTTGACAGTTGATTTGACAAAAGATTACTATACTTTACCTAAACGGCACCTGACCTCCGGCATGTCCAAAATGATAACCAAAAGGATGCCTTAACTCTCCAGAAGGGAACACTAACGATCCAAATGAAGCCACAGATTTCTGACATGCTCATGATAGCTCTGATTTGCAAACTTAACACAATTAGACAGGAGTGGACATAGCTATTAATTTTAACCTGTTTCCCATTCCCTGAATTTGTCATGTTTGAAAAGCTAGAAGTTGTCATGAATAGACAGATCTAAAGTTTACAAATGTCTGTGGGTATAGTGGAACATGGAGAAGAAAAATACTTGTGTCAAAATGATAAATATTATGAATCGCAAACTGCTTAAAACAAGTCTATACACTTATTGAAAATTTAACAGAGACATTTTATCTTCTGTCTCATAATAACAAGCCTGGACATTATAGCATTCCATATAGCCATGAGGCAATAAATGCTCTCACTAACAAACAGCATTTTAATTTAGTGCCAGTGGTAAACTGTCACACAATCAGACGTTAGCTCAATTTATCCAAATCCAAAATATCCACTACTCTCAAAGGCAACCATCGCATATTATAGAATCATGCAATGTTTAACACAGCAACATCAAATCCGTACTTATGCATTCTCCACAGAAGCCCTCTAATTGAATCTGAATGCCCTTCAATAATAGTCTTCTTCAGAAAGCTGTTTAATTCTCTTTATGACAAATCTAGGACAATGTTTCAAGAAGCAGAGAATTTCATGTTACACAATGAGTGTTATTTAGCTGAATATCAGCTCATATTTGCGATGTTTGGATGAGAAGCAAGTGAAATTGATGGAATAGAGGACACATGATCAAAATCTCATGTCCACGGGGAAAGTGACAAAGATGTTTTCTCAGCAGACATTTTATCTGTCACTTGCTGTATGCAGAACTGAGCTGCCTGCTGGCTTATCTGGATCATGGCCTTTGCGTTGGCCTGGAAAATTCATATTACACAGAAGCTTAAGTTATATGAGCTTCACAGCTAAGGAAGATCTTTAGCCCTTCATGTTGCCTACAAATCTAATACAGGTGTCACAACTTGGTCATTACCACGGAAGATAACCAGAGATAGCAGCACAATTATGAAACCATATCTTTAATTGCATGTAGGTGCAGCTGGTTGGGCCATCTTTTATCACCTCATGCCGCTTGAGACAGTAGCAGTTTCTTGAATTGCTGTTGTCTTTGGAGTGTAGTTATACCAACTTGCAGGTGTTGATGTCAAACATCACTCTGATTACAACAAGTTTAGAGCCTTGGTAAATTACTGCAGTGCACCTTGAAGGCGGTACACACTGCTGACATTATGCTTTATAGGGTAAGGGAGTAAATGTCGAAGGTGGTGGATAAGGCATCAATTAGGTGAGTGTGTTGTTCTTGATAATCATAGAGTCACAGAGTCATTCAGTCCAACCGGTCCATGCCAAACATAATCCCAACTCAAACTAGTCCTACCGCTTGCTCCTGGTGCATTTCCCTCCAAACCTTTCCTATTCATGTATCAAATGTCTCTTAAATATTGCAATTGTGCCCACATCCATCACTTCCCCAGGAAGTTCATAGCAGAACCACCTTCTGTGTAAAAAATTCGCCACTCATGTCTTTTTAAAATCTCTCTCCACTCACCTTAAAAATATGCCCCCAGTCTTGAAATCCCCCATTCTAGGGAAATGACAACTACCATTAACTCTATCTATATCTCTCACGATTTTATAAACTTCTATAAGCCACCTCACAACCTCCTACACCTGAGTGAGAAAAGTTCCAGTCTATCCAGCCTTTCTTTATAACTCAAACCTTCCATACCTGGCAATATCCTAGCAAATCCCTTCTGAATCCTCTCCAGCTTAATAACATCCTTCCTATAAGTGGGCAACCAGATCTGCACAGACTACTCCAAAAGAGGCCTCTCCAATGTCCTGTACACCTTCAACATGACTTCCCAACTCTTATACCCAAAGGGTTGAGCAATGAAAGCAAACAGGCCAAATACTTTTTTAACTATCCTCTCTATATGTGACACAAACTTCAAAGAATTATGTACCTGCATGCCGAGGTCCCTCTGTTCTACAACACTACACAGGGCCCTACCATTAACTGTATAAACCCTACCCTTGTTTATTGCACTAACATGTAAATTCTCACATTTATCCAGATTGAATTCCATATGCCATTTTTCTGGCCTTTGACCCATTTAATCAAGATTTCTCTGTAATCTTAGAAAACCTCTTTCATTATCTACTATGCCTTGGTGTTGTTCACAAACATACTAACCATGCCTTCTATATTCTCACCCAAATCATTTATATAAATGACAAGCATAAGAGGACCCAAAACTGATCCCTGTGAATAGTGTGGTACTGGAAAAGCACAGCAAGTCAGGCAGCATCTCAGGAGAAGGAGAATCAATGTTTTGGGAATAAGCCCTTCAACAGGAATGAGGCTGATGCCCAAAATGTCGATTCTCCTGCTCCTCGAATACTGACTGACCTGCTGTGTTTTTCCAGCACCACACTCTCAACTCTGATCTCCAGCATCTGCAGTCCTTACTTTCTCCCTGTGAATAGTGTTCAGCTTCTTCAGGATTTTTGGAGCTGCATTTATATTCCAAATGAAAAATATTCCATTATACGCCTGGCTTGTGCCTTATATATGGTGGACAGGCACTGGGGAGACAGTAGGTGAGCTAAATGTTACCTCTAGCCTGATGTTGTACCCATAGAATTATAATGGCTGATGTAGCTCAATTTCTGGTAACTTTTAACCTACAACATCCGGGAAGTTGAAGGAAGTTGGTTATATTCTCCTTGTTGGAGATGGTCATTGCCTGACAGTTATATGTGGTGGAAGTGTTACTTTCCAGTTGTGAGGCCAGGCCCAAATGTGATTTAATTCTAGCAGCAGATGGACATGAACTGCTTCAGTATCTGACGAATCATGAATGGCTGAATATTGTGTATTCATCAGCGAATATCTCCACTTCTGATCTTACAATGGATGGAAGGTCAAAGCTGAAGATGGTTGGGCCCAGGATACTAGCATGAGGAAGTCCTGCAGAGATGTCCTGGGAGTGAAATGGTTGATTATTACCAGCCACAGTCATCTTCCATTGTATGAGTTATGGCTCTAATCAGCGGTTGGGTTTTCACCTGATTTCCATTAACTCCAATGATATTAGAGTTCATTGCTGCCCTAATTGGTCAACTGCTACCTTAATGTGAAGTGCAGACACTCTCTCTGAAGCACAGCTCTTTAGTCCATGTTTGTACTAAGATTGTATTGAGATCGAAAGCTGAGTGACAGTGCAAAACTCAAACTAAGCAACAGAAAGCAAGTTATAGCTAAGAAAGTGCTTATTAATAGCAGTACACCTTTCCATTACTTTATTGAGGATAATTAACCAGGTTGGCATTCCTGCTTTTAGTGGACAAAATGGAGTGCAACCACAGATGTTTGAAAATTGAAAGCACAAACATTACTTGAGGTGCCATTGGACCTAAAAGTGCTGCACCCTTGTAACTAGGCCCTTCACATGCAGTAAAATAGGAGAAATGAAAACTCAAATTGGGCTGAATATGTGAATGGAAAGATCAACAGGAATTATTAAGATACTGTACAATTATATCTTCATCAAATGGAAGCTTGCAAAAAATTCAACACTGTAAAGGAAACAAATGTAAATCATTCAATGAACATGTAGAAAAGTGAACAAGCCAAAATGGGTGAGTTAAAATACCAAACACTCTTTTCAACTGCCACCATCTTACTTTATGACACAGTTCATATTAGGCCAGTACTCTTGCAGCTATGCTGTATACGTGATATTAGTGAGCCACTGATATTATGAAAATTACTGTTAGCTTAAAATAACCTTGTAAGATACAATCAGCGCAAATAGAACTCAAAATCTACCTAATAGGGTAAATTAACTTCAAAAATGCCAACTTTGTGATAGTCATCTTGTGACGACCAGATGGAGAGGAGTAACCAGTCTCTTCTTTTAACTTGCTTTATAGTTGATTGTAATAGAGACTTTTAGTTCCTTGCCAGCACACAAGTATCATGTCTCTATTAAAATGTCAAATCAAATCAAAATTAGGGATTATTCTTGAGTCTGGAAAAGAGGAATTTCATTTCCTATTACAACTAAAATAATTGCAATATGACATCAAACACATACGCAAACACAAATGATAAGTTTTAAAAGTAGTAACTATCTGGTACACAGAGGAAGAATAGGCCACCCAGACTTTTTTTTTCCAGATATCCTTAGACTTTGAAGTTTTGTATTTTAAACCTAAGGCCAGTTGTTTAATTTTTGACTCATACTTTACAACAATGGTGAAGCTTGTGAATCCTGTCCCACATTGCTTTTTCACCAGTCACTAAATTTGAAGTTGAGAGAAACAGGGAGGGACTGCCATTCAGTGTCCTTGTTACGATCAATTCATATTTCTATTACTCTGCTTTATTGATCAAAACATCTGTTGATTTACATCCATTTATCTATCCTTGAATCTGTTCCATCATCCTACCAAGTCAAATACTCTGCAGGTAACTTGTCATCCACATGTCAGCTAATTTATGATGCAAGTGAGAATTAAAATTTTTTGGTGATGACTCTGTTGACTTGTTTCGGTCTTTAGATAACTTAATAATTTCAAAGCAACCAGTTCCATTAATTCCTTTGGGTTTCCTGGGCTTACCTCGAACTTTGGTCAGACAATCAAAACAGATATTTTTAGGTCTGAATTTATCCTTTGTAAGAATGGCTTTTCGTCAATGAAGGATCCGAGATACAACAATCAGATGATGTAATGTGCATGTTAATAGTCTCTTCTTTACTACTGTCCTAACAACCTCCACGGCAGAGGCACAGCAATTTTAGAAAATCTCAATTTGATGTTATCAATAATCAATGCAGAAAACCTTAACTTTTAAAGTGTTCTGGAAAAATAATATATTTATGTTGATCTTTCCATTCACATATTCAGCCCAATTTGGATTTTCATTTCTCCTGTAAGTGCCAGTGATTCTGGCTGCAAAAAGTACCAAGGTGAAGAAGTGTCTCAGTTCTCATGTTCTGTATAAGTCTGCTTGGAGAAATTTCTTGGGAAATTATTCCTCCCAGTCAGAAATGTGACAATGTTTAGCAGAATCTACAACATTTTGTATTCACCACAGAACAGTGAAGCTTCTTTTTATATAATCTTCAGGGAATGAATTGTCATTATACTTGGGAAGTGACTTCCATATCACTATTGTACAGATCTGGCCTACATCTGTCTAGGAGTTATAAATCTCAAGTTCAATTCAACTGACCTAATTATTAGAATGAGTTATAGTTGAGTGGTCTGCTGAGTGCACTGGTGGTGCCATTGTTTATGTGTGTGAAGACATAGTAAAATGAAAAGAGAAGGATTCTCTATTTGATGGATGACTGATTTATACACAATGGAAAACAATTATTAAAGGAAAATAAACATTTTTCTCAGCAGAAATTTATTTGCCCAACTCAATGAAATGAATTAAAATGAAACATAGGGAATGATGAGCACTCAACTGGGTCAAATACTCTGTACCACGCAAGGGATTAAAAATTGAAGTAGGTTGTTTTAAGCTGATAGTCCACAAAAATAACTCCACTTAATTGTTTGCAATTTTGAGAAGTCTACTTTTAAAGAGCATCGTGATACACTGGAAAATTTCACAGGAGAAAGAATTAGGATGAGTCCATGGATGACAGCTCGAGGATATTAGGCAAAAAAGATAAAACCTGGAATTATTTCCACTACACAAAGAAAACTGAATGACAGTGATGGTGGGAGACATGATCCAAGGAAAGATGTTGAAATGCTTGTCTGATATAAAGGTTTGCAGACATTTAACCTAACCTCTGTTTGTGAGTAAAGCATATGAGTCATGTGGAGATTAACAAAATGTCAAATTAATTACCTCAGATCTATGAAATTCATTACTTTAAACATGCTGGATCTGGACATGAATACAATGGGATTGAAGATTACATTGACTACCATTAACTCCCTGATCCCAGACAAAACTTCCTGCAAATAGAGAACTGAAGACTTTCAGGATGGAATTTTCCTGACGGCAAATTGAAGGCATGTTGAGATGTGCATGAGGAGTTAAAATCCTTGTGTAGCTGTCAGAGAAGTCATTAAAATAATCACAGAGCTCACTGAGCACAATTCTTTTTAAATATTTATGGGATGTGGGTATCTCTGATCAAGCCAGGATTTATTGCCCTGGAGAAAGTGGCATTGTGCTGCTTACTTGAATCATTGCAATCCTTAACCCTCAGTTATGAATTTAGCAACCAACACATGATCCCTGAAGAAGGGTTATACCCAAAATATCGACTTCTACACCTCCTGATGCTGCCTGGCTTGTGTATTCTTGCAGCCTTCTGCCTATTCACAGGAAGGCTGTTTTGTATCAGATATCTGGATCTAGCAGCTGGTACATCAGTTTCTTGGCCCATCTGCAACTTGCCAGGGTCCTGGAGATAAGTGCATAGTGAGACGAGCTTCTTTAATTGGGGAAATTGGATAGCTCCACCAGGGTCACCGATAGACTGCTGCTCACAACAACTCGTTCATGAAAACTGTCCTGTCACTGTATGGTGGGTGATTGCCAATTTGTTGGGAATGTACTCCATTTGCCTAACGTGTCACTCACCATCAGCTGTATCACCCTGCTGTCAGCCTTCACCATATAGCCTATGCAGTTCCACCTTCTACCTCAGATAATGGACAAGAACAGATGCCACATTATCAATTGCCCCAACAACAGCAACAATAACAGCAGCAGTGCCAACTGCCCTTTTCATAGCCATAAACCACTCCATTGCACAGAGATGAAGAACACTGAAATACATCTCAAAGGAGTTGAGAACCTCACGTAGAGTCCACACATCTGAGGACCAGTTCTTCTGGTGATTAAGACTGTCCAGATGGATAACTACTAGCATCTGAAATTCCTGGAATAAGACCTCAGTCACAATGGTGCAATTAGTGCAGATAAAAGTAACAGCCTATACCACACTCAGCCCAAACCAGATTTCTGCAAATTGCAGGAGAATGCTGAGAAAATTACCATATGAGGCTTGGCAATCAAAAGTCTCATACCACCCATCTTCCCCTCATCCTGAAGTGCTAGATCATTGGTTCATTATCGACATTCTGAAGGGCATATCATTCTGCAACCAGCCTGCTCATTCATTCCAAACTTGCTGCTCAAATGGAGAAGCTGGCGTCTTCCTTCCATTCTTGGAAGAGCTCACCTCGCTACAATTCCTCAGACCCCACTATAGGTCCTCCAGGTAAAGAAAGGCCCAGGGAATAGCCTTTCCACAGTCTCCAACCCATTCCTATGGTTGCTGTAGCTTCAAAATGCAAGCGCAGATGGGACATTGTTCAAGTAAGAATTCTTCCTTTGACAAGTTCAGTGTATCATCCTGTTCATCTTTCTTGATTGACTGGGAACCTGGAGATGGAATGTCTCTATTATGGTTCAATTAAAGAAACTTAGCAAAGTCAGGACAGTCACCCTTTGATTTCCTAATTTGTAAATGCTCCAGCCATTTGGCCAGGGAGTAAGTTGGGAAAACTGTATTCAGATTTCAGAACTTTATTGTTTGGAAAATTATGGCTTTCTACCATGCCACCCCAAAGTGTTCCCAATGAGATCATAAACAAAGAAAAAAATGTGGAACTGGCCTCATAAAAACACATCCAGATGTTCAAATGTACTTGAACCTGACATTTCTAACACTGCTCACAGCATAGAAATGCTTTTGTGGAAATGCAATGAAATATAGTTGAACACTGCAAATACTCTGTAATTTTAGACCAAAATCTCAAGGTTTCTTATGTTTAGTTGCCTCTCATAAAACTAAATAGGCAGGAAATAGTCCATAATTATTATATCATCTATAGAAATAATAAGCTTGATAAATTTGATTGACTTTTCTTCTAAGTATTATATTTTCATAATAATTAATTTCAATTAGTCTTCAGATTCAAGTATAGCTCCAGATAAGATGTTTCAAAGACAATAATCATTCAAACAAATAGTACTGTAGTTTCTCCTTAGGGGCAGAAAGTTGTAAGTTGAAGTCACCTGAATAAAACTTGCATTGTTTTATGATTTCATCTGTTTGCATTTTTGAGAAGACTTATAGGTCAGATTGAGGTTCAACTTGTAAGTTTGCTTACTGAGCTGGTAGGTTTGTTCTCAGACATATTGTCACCATTGAAGCTTCAGTGGAGACTCACTGATGATATTACCTAGCATGGTGACGAAACGTCAAAGAACAAACCTACCAGCTCAGCAAGCAAACTGACAACCTGATTTTATCTATTTCCCCAGTGATAAGTTAAAGATCTAATTAATGTAACTGGGATAAAATATGAAATAACCATTCCCTCAGGAATATCCTTCCAGGAACGCAAAATAAATCAAATATACAAAGCTCTTCGGTTACTCAAATATCTTCCCCTCATCTTGAAGTGCTGGATCTCTGGTACATTATCGACAAGCTGGAGGGCACCGAATTCTGCAACTAGCTTGCTCATTCATTCCAAACTTGCTGCTTGAATGAAGAAACTGGCCTCTTCCCCCCAGTCTTGGAAGAGCTCACCCTCACTACAATTCCTCAGATCCTACTATAGGGCCTTCAGATCAAGAAAGAAAATCTTTGGTTACACAAAATAAATCAAATATGCAAAGATCTTTGGTTACTCAAATACCTTCCAATACTGACAATATTATTATATCAACGCTAGAAGGGTGAGCTGAAGGTGACCTGATAGCTCCAGCAATGGATACACCATAGTGGTATTCATAACTACTCTGTCTATTGAATTTATCTGCATAGTATGGAAATTTTATTTTTAGGTTTTGGTTGACCCAATCCTACAGATCAGCCTATGGCAAGTAAAACATGCAATATGAGGAACTGTGGTAGAGTACAGAAACATTACCACTTAGACTGCCAACTGCTGTTGAGAATTGGCAATATCCTAGTTTACTTGGCATTGTATTTTTTCAATTTCAGTACTATGATATGAATATAAGCATGAATATTAAAGCGTGAAAATGGCTCAAATGTCCAAATATTCAGGACATAATCGTTCCTACACACTTGCCTTGTGCAGTGGTATTGCTTGCTTATTTCCGAGATGGCTCAGACAATTTCCTTGTCCTAAGAGAGGAAGATACCATTTGCTGGAAAGGTAGCTGCTCGAAAAAAGATTCAATTAATAATAACCCTTTTTTCCCTCTAATCACATTTTTCTTCTGTCATAAATATCAGATCAAATATCTGTCTTTATCTAATAATCTTTTATAGTCAGAAAAAGATTGTCTTTTATTAAAATCAAAATACTGAGGATGCTGAAAATCTGAAATACACAGAGAATGCTGGAGAAACTCAGCAGGTCTGGCAGCATTTGTAGAGAGAAATACAGTTGATGTTTTAGACCTGGTGTGACATCTTCAGAAACCTTCAAAGCTTTTGGATGTAGGTTTGCTCGCTGAGCTGAAAGGTTCATTTCCAGACATTTCGTTACCTTACTAGGTAACATCTTCAGTCATCACCACAGGAAATTACAACACCAACCCAAAGAAACCCAAACATATAAATAGAAAGCAGGAATTTTCAGCATTGCTTTGCATGAGGTCCACTGAAGCTGTTACTTAGTAAGGTAACGAAATGTCTGGAAATGAACCTTTCAGCTCAGCAAGCAAATCTACATCCAAAACCTCAATCTGAGCTACAAATCTTGTCAAAACTCACCTTCAAAGCTATTTATTTGTCTTTCTTCATATTCCTCATGATTGTTCACTTCCATTTTGGAGACAGAAGCAAATTTCAACTAAAGATTTTGATAGGCTAAACCCATTAATTCTGCAATCAATAACCAGATGACATATAGTACAACATGATTCATAAGTTTAACCATGTATTCTGTCCCAGTTTGTGTATGAAAACATAGAAGCCAGTTAGCTAAGAGTTCATTTAAATTAATCATGGTTATAATGGTCATAAACTCCATTATTTTTGTCACAAATTGTTAGTGCTTTTAGTCTACGTGTATGTTTTCGCTTGGTAGTTTAAGTTAATGAATTAATGCACATAACTATTTAAGAAAGCTGCAAGAATATCTTTTTGTGACACATTTCATTAATTAATAGTTATTAAGAACTTTAAATGATTGATATGAAGATGATTATTAGTCCTTTCTCCATCACAACCCTATGTCCTGTACTTTTGACGTCTGGAGTATTTTGATGCAGGATGTTACAGCCATACTTAGCTAAGAGTTCATTTAAATTAATCATGGTTATAAACTCCATCATTTTTGTCACAAATTGTTGGTGCTTTTAGTCCACGTGTATGTTTTTACTTGGTAGTTAAAGATAATGAATTAATGCACATAACTATTTAAGCAAGTTGCAAGATTATCCTTTTGTGACACATTTCATTAATTGATAGTTATTAAGGACTCTAAATGATTGATATGAAGATGATTATTAGTCATTTCTCCATCATAACTCTATGTTCTGCATTTTTGACTTCTGGAGTATTTTGACACAGGATGTTACAGCTATGCTCTGTGTTCTCGTTTCATTATTCATAGATTTGTCTCAAGTCCTTCCATAAATATAGATTAGGACACTGCTCAGTCTTGTTGTTATCTCCTGAAGTGAAATGCTTCTGTAGGAGCAATAAAAATAATTCTAGATTTTAGATTAGTAGGTCATGAAGAGAAGATTAGAAAACAGCATTTATTTTGAAAAGAAATGGAGTATTTGAACCTTGTTTCTCAAAGACTAATGTGTTTCTATGATGCACATAAAGATAAGTAGACTATGTCAAAACAGAACAGCAGAATCAAAGAATACAGTTATAAGACAAATTTGTTTCAAGAATCTTTGTTTCAATCTTAAAATCGTCCATATAAGGAATTGACTGTCAATTTATAATGTAAGTCGTGACTTAATTCAAAGATGCAAAAGGCAACGGAAACATTTTTGACTCAACCAAGGAAAGAATTTCAATTTACAAGTGAAAAAGATGCAAATAATCAGGTTATATCATCAAACATTAGCTGTAGAGAGTAAGCTAACTGGCAATCTTTGGCTCTATTCTTACCTCTACTACTTTCTGCTTCCTTAGGTACATTTTCGATCAATGTGCAAATAGCATCAAAATTTTGTCTCTCCTGCCTTCTTTCTGTTAACTTTTTCTTCATCAGTTACACAGCGCAAACCAAGATTAATCTTATGAATAACTCAATTTAATGAGGTCAATCAATTAAAGGTGACACAATTGTTTATGCTTCAAAGTCAAAATTGAATGTAGGAAAAACATTGTAATTCATATATCCAGGAGGTCCCAAAATACTTAGCAGCCAACTAATTAATTTTAACTTGTAGGGAAAATCAACACAGAAGATCTTGAACCACAATGAGTTAATTAGCACATCGATTTTAGTGTTAATTAAGAAATAATTGTTGGTCAGGTAACGTGAAGAACTTCAAAGTGCAAGATCTTTCACATCCATCCAAATAACCAGAATGTAAACCAATTCTATTTTACAATATGAACTGCAAAACATTGAACAGTGCAACAGGTCTTTAGTAATGCCCTGAAATGATAACTTACACTATATCCCAGAACTACAGAGGCAAGTCTTCAGAAAATTTGATTCACCCCCTGAAACAGCTGAAGGCACTGGATATTCCAAAGGCAATGGCTCCAGACAACATTCTAGTATTATTGCTGAAGATTTATACTCCAGAACTTGCCACACTCCTAACCAAACTGTACCAGTATCATTACAACAACAGCATTTAACCATTAAAATTACTCA
Organism: Chiloscyllium plagiosum; assembly: GCF_004010195.1. Lineage (NCBI taxonomy): Eukaryota > Metazoa > Chordata > Chondrichthyes > Orectolobiformes > Hemiscylliidae > Chiloscyllium > Chiloscyllium plagiosum. Next base: position 22,159,755 of record NC_057732.1, on the reverse strand, counting down.
GGAGTGCTCCGAACACAAAAAGAAGCACAAATCCAATTACCTATTAATCCCATTGCCATTGTCTCAGACTGGCCTTGACATCAGAAAAGTGATGGCGGGGGTCATCAACGGGTGATATCAAGCAGCACCTGCTCACTGACACTCAGCTTGCGTTCCACCAGGACCACTCAGTTCCTGACCTCATGACATTGTTCGTTTAAATACGGACAAAAGAACTAAATCCTAAATGATAGGTGACAGTGACTACTCGACCTCAAGGTCATACTTGACCAAGTGGATTTTAAGGAATGATAGCAAAATTTGTCAGTGGAAATCGGGGGAAAACTCTTCTTTGGAGTCATATCTGGCACGAAGGAAAGTAGTTGTGACTGTTTTTGAGATCAATCATATCAAGATTGTCTCTACAAGAGTTCCTCAGGACAGTGTCCCAGGCCCAATAATCTTCAGCAGCTTCATCGATGATCTGTTCTCCATGATAAAGTTAACACCAGCATTGTGTGGATCTTCACTGATGATTGGACAATGTTTAGCATTAGTAGCAGCTCTCAGATACTGAAACAGACCATATCCAAATGGAAAAAGATTTGATTTGATTTGATTTGTTGTAGTCACATGTACCAAAGTACAGTGAAAAGCTTTGTCTTGTGAGCAGTACAGGCAGATCATAGCAAACAAGGACATACAGATCATAGACAGAGCAAAGCAAACAGGTTATACTGCACAGGAGATGCGCAAATCAAGATCAACATTATTTGAAGTTAGAGAATCCATTCATCAGTCGAATAACGGCAGGGAAGAAGCTGTTCTTGAACCTATTAATGCACGTGTTCAAGCTTCTGTATCTTCTGCCTGACAGAAGAGGCTGTAGGAGACAATTTTTGGGGTGGGAGGGGTCTTTGATGATGATGGCAACGAGAAGTGTAAATGGAGTTGAAGGATGCGAGTTTGGCTTCTGTGATGGTCTAGGTTGCGATCATAACCTTCTGTAGTTTCTTACGGTCCTGGGCATAGCAGTTGCCATACCAAGCCTATATTCATCCAGACAGTATGCTTTCTATGTTCTGGGTCAGTGGTGCTGGAAGAGCACAGCAGTTCAGGCAGCATCCAAGGAGCTTTGAAATCGACATTTCGGGCAAAAGCCCTTCATCAGGAATAAAGGCAGTGAGCCTGAAGCGTGAAGAGATAAGCTAGGGGAGGGTGGGGGTGGGGAGAGAGTAGCATAGAGTACAATGGGTGAGTG